>NW_026453269.1:0-256263 GCF_025200985.1 Drosophila gunungcola
AAATTAATTTCAGTATGGTTTAACACCAATTAGTTACATTTTATTGAAATCAATGGTTATACATTGTTGAATAGTTATTGCAGTTAAATGCAAAACACATAAAACAAAAATAGTCGCAGAGTATTTTTAAAAATAATCACAGAACACATTTTATATTTAAAAAAAAAAATTCTATAAATGAAAAATTAAGTACTCACATTTTATGATTAGTTTTTTTTTGAACTTTATAATTTCTTTAATAGAATAGTCGCAGAGTATTTCTGAAAATTGTCACAGAACGCACAGGCAAAAAAATAGTTTTAAAAATACTTCAGCACTCAAACATTTTATTATTTAAAGTGTTTAGAGTCAATATGGCAAGTACTTGTTTTTCAATTTACCAATTTCCATTACACACTTTTTCGCATACTTTTTTCAACACACACTCGTTAAAATCCTTGCCCAACAACGCGTTAAAAGGCAGAGGTCAGCCATGGGTTAATGTTTGCGCCGCTTGCCAAACTCACGCAGCCAAAAAAAACATAAATTCCAAAATATATTTGTAACTTGGAATGCAGCACAGCGGCAATAAAAAAAAAAACAAAAAAAAAAAATACAATAAAAAATACAACAAAAATTATAGGAAAAACAAACAATGAAACTCACTTTCACGTGGCCCGCTAATCAATCGGCCAATCAATCGAGCACTTCAAAATAGATCTATAACACTCGCGCTGAGAGCAATCGAATTGGAAACCGAAACTAAAATGGGTTTGAAAACAAAAAATCGAAATCGAAACTGAAATTTATTTGGTCGGCAACTTGTTAACTCAGTTACTTGGTTTTGGCGCACGCGAAAGAGAACTAAACACGAGCGGCGGCCAAATTGTTTAAACTTTATGCAGCCTCAAAAACACTACAAAAAAAAGCATTAAACTGACGTCGCAGTCGACGGCGGCAGAGGCCGTTTCAAAGAGCCAAACGAGGCGGTACGGAGCCCAAACCTGAACCGAACTGAGGCGCCGGCACAGTGAACAAACTTGGAGAACAAATCATTATTCGTAGTGCAATTACACAAACTGCTTGTTTTCAGAGGTCAAATAAGTTTCACAAAATACTTATTTTATTCACAACAAATACAATTTACTGTAGCTAGCTAGGTAAACACCTAAAACAAATATTATTATAATATATAAAATATATAAAAATTTTATTGAAATAATATTACACATACGCTTTGGATTCCAATAATATTACCCATACGTACAGTTGCTCTTGATCACAAAAATAATTTTAACACTATGTGCCATATTAGTTGTTTTTACAAAAGAGCAGCGCCTTAAACTTAAAATAATCTTTATAAACTAATTTTCAACAAGTATTTTAAGCTTCATCTTCCAAATCGTGTTATTGAATATAAATAATAATAAAATTAATGTGTGCTGATGTGTAATTTTACTATAAATACTTCAGATATGAAAATAGCAGATAATTTAAAATTAATATGATAATATTTTTGGCAAACGCAACCACTGTGCCAAGTCCGACTTGAGAAGTGCAGTCACCAAGACGTCGACTGAGGCAGCGGCAGCGCTGTCCGCTCGAAGCTGTAAAGTAAACGCTGTAAACGGCACAAGCTGCAAATGCTGCGGAGCACAACAAAAAACAACAGAGAGCCACGTTAAGAGCTCAGCTGACGCGGCTAAATGCTGCTGGCATTGCATAACACCTGGGTAATGGACAATCGCACCATGGGATCACAAATATGAAACAGAAATCAGGGGCCCCGAAGTTCAAAGTCTGATTAATGCAGAACTTTTCTCGACTTGAGAGTCAAGAACCCATTTAGAGGGCCATTAAAAGCATACAAAGCCATTGTTCTTTAAAAAACAAAGGATTTTAGCCCTTTTAAAACAATATGTTTTCAGCTGGACGACAAATAAATCGAAATAAAATAAATAACGGCCAGCGAATACTCAACTAAACACTTACAAAACGTTTGGGCAATTTATAAAGAAAGAAACCAGCCAACCAGCAATTTGTTTTTTTAAAAATAGTAAGCGACAGCAATGATTTTTTAGCCGCCTTTGTTGCTTCTGTTGTTTATGCAATAATCGCACTAATTGAAACGTTTTGACAGGAGGCACAGCAATAACAACAATAGCGATAACACCATCAAACACAGAGACAATACCCCTTTCCACTTTTAATTGCCTTCGTTTTTATGATAGTGCAAAAAATGAAAAAAGGAAATGCTTAAAAGCGACACATTTTTTGCACTTGCTTTTCGGATAAAACTAAACATTTTTTTGATATGTTTATCACAATGGCAGCCGCCAAAAAAGAGACCAAAAAGCAAACGGCTAAAAATTAAGCAAAATAAAAACATTTTCACTACGGATGTAAGTTTGGGCAACGACATTTAAAAACCGGAACCGAAAAGGCAAAAAGTTCACCGAAATTTATTTCAAACACATATGGCCGAAAAGGTAAATAAAATGGGTCTGGAACTGGAAATAATATTGGGAGTAATAAAAAAGTATTTAAAAGAAATCCAATTTTAAATATAAATATTAACATTTAAAGTTTGAATCATTTCAAAATATAATACTAAATTTTATGGCTAGTTAATTTATTTTAAGCCAATAGCCTAATATACCCACCAAACCAATACAAATAATAAGTCAATAGAATACCCGAAAAAAACCTTACAAAATGTACTAAATGTCAATTTGTTATCCATTTTCAGCTTTTCCATAAATTGCGGATAAAGTCCTGTACCAATTTATTTAATTTTTTTATGTCATTAATTAAGTAATTGTGTAGACTTAAATTGAGTTGGATAATTGTTAGCCAAATTGCACAAAATGGTCTTAATTAAGCCCTCCTGCTATTGTGTAAGCAAATACATTTTTTATTTAATTAAAATACTGAAAATAAAAGAACACCCAGTGACACTTTTGCAGATAAACTTTTATGGCACTAAATGCATAAATGCCGACAGATGCAAATGCAACGCCCACATGCCACGCCCATTTGGGTGCGTGGGTAACAGAAACCACAGACAGTTTTTGGAATTTTTAAACAGGCAAATAGACACAACAATGTAGTTCAATTAAACTAACACAAACGAAAACGTAATTTAGGGAATCAAAAACTGAATTATACTTTATTGTTTTAGAAAACTATTTAAAATAAAAACAAATGGGCCATCCCTAAAGAATATTATACCATTTTATATACTTTTGTTGAAAAATAATAATGAGAGATCACGAATAGACAAAATTCATACATAAATGACTTATAATTGAAAACTATTAAAGCCGAATTTAGTTGATAATTTAAGTAAACAAAAACTTAACTATTTGCCTAAAAAATACATATTTTTTTTAAACAACTTAAAAAAAATTACAAAGTAACATCACCAAGGATTTTTATTGCTTTTTTTTGTATCTATTTTCGTTGAAAAATAATAATGAAAGATCAGGAATATAAGAAATTCAATCATAAATTACATATAACTGAAAACTATTTAGCCAAATTGAAGTTAAAAATGTATGCGATTAAAGTTTACCCATATGAGAGCATCTTTTATCCTTTTCAGAGAATCATTTTGGACTTATTAGGATCCCTGTGGGCCCTGTATTGTGCAGTCGTATTTGTGCATTTGTTTTGGGCATAAATGAAATATGCATATCGTAATATGCAGTTGGTAAAATGTCGGTTTTTCGTATTTGTTAAAGTATTTTGTCTGCCTTTCCGTATTATTGTTTTTGCATTTGCTCTCGATCCACCTGGCATCTACCTCCCCCCCTTCCCCCTGTCGCCACGAAAGTTTGTTCCTCAATATCCCTGCATATTTAAAATATATTAATTTTTTCAACAGAGGCACAAAAAATTGTATGCCAAACTCGGAAAACAAAAACAGTATAAGTTGAATTGCAATTTTTTGTTGTACTCTTTTCGTTAGATTTCAATTCGATTGTCGAACTAAAAGTTCTCCTTCCTTTTATTCCGTTTCCGTTTTTTTTTTTTTTTGTTTTTCTGTCGCTTTGCTTTTTATTCATTTGCAACATTTTTGCCGAAATACAATTTGGTCAAAGCTGGGAAAATTCCTCGAGTTGGCAATACAATTTCATATTTGGCAAATTGCTTTTAATTGGGTAAATTATAAGGCATTTCGGTTACAGGTTGCAAAGATTGGTTTGTTCTAAAAAAAAAACCTAATTTTGCATGTACAAATGTCTTTCTTTTGGATATATGGGTTATTTATTTTCATCTAAACACTTCATGATTTAATTTACATTAAAAATAAATAAATAGAATATAATAAAACATACTATTTGAAGCATGCTTTCATTTTTAAATTAGGAATTATTTAATAATTTAATTTGCCAATATTTCCTTTTAAAATAAGCTTCCGAAATTAAAGTTTGTTAATAATTTACAGATATTTAAAAATTGTTAGATATTTAATAATTACATATATTTTATTTTATTATTTAAATTCATGTGCTTGATTTCATTTCTACGACACTTTCCATTCATCAGGATTTGAATCCGCTTTTCCTTCCAGGACTTCCAGTTTTCACCTGTTGATTCTTCCTTTCTCGCTCTCTCAGTGATGAAACTCACCACACTGAGCCCAACTCCACCACATTCCACAGGACATCCGGAGTGAGCTCCTTTGGCCATCGTCTTTAGTTGCCTTCGGCCCTTCGAACCGGCAACATTCTCCTGGTCATAAATGATTGCGCCGAAAACGATTTTCCTCTGCCTGGAAAATGGGAAAAACTACTGGGAAATGGGCTGGCTTTTACCCCACTTCATAACAATGAAAATATAATTTTAGTGCCTAGTAAAAATCCATGACATTGGATAAAATCGTTCGTTACGCTTCGCCCTCCATTGCTCGCTTTTCCTTTTTTCCCCGCTTTCCCCGCATTCCATTTCCCAGTTTTCCTTTGCGTGCAGCCAAAATAGGGAGCATCGAAAAAAAACAGGCACAAAAATGTAACCAAAAAAAATATTTGTATAGAAAAACCACGCGGGGAAAACTATGAAAATTTATCTGAGAATGATATCGGGACAAGTCAAATTTAATTTCACGCTTTGCTGGTTGGCTCTAACCCCTCACAAATATTAATAAAAATGAAATTCTAATAAACCATGTTAGGGATATGTTTGGTGGCAAAAAAAGATTTTGAGGACTAGATGATTTTTTCGAAAATAGTTTTAAAGCATGCTCACAAAAAAATGTAATCCAAACTAAACTATGTTATATGAATTTAAAACTTTGGGTATGCAAAATTTCTCAATAAGATAAGTAAATAAATTAAATTTTAATTATTACCACGAAATTATAATTTTATTTAGTATTATATTGATAACTTTACTTTTTATACTGACTATTTATTTATTTTATTTTATTTATTTATTTTCCAGACACACTTTTTCAAACTAAACTTTCAGTTCATCTTTCGGTGTGCTCAAAATAATCAGCTTTAGGTTTAAGACTTAGAAACAGCTTAAAAGCATTCAAATCGTATTATTTTTATAATGCTTTGGTATTAATTTCCGTATAATTGTTTTGTTGTTTTACAATTTAAAAGAATACGAAGTAGTTTTTTGCCCTTGAACTAACCGAAATTCGCAGACGGAATTCGGTGAAAGTTTGAGATGAAAGTGAAACTAATTTTTATTTACGAAGGGGAGTAAGTGTTGCAGGGAGGAGGCCTGGCACAAAATTGCCCAGCATTATGCCGAAGGAAATTGCCAGCACAAAGAGGCAAACTAAAGAACACACACAGACACACAAGCACATGTAGCCATAAACAATGCAATTTGTTGCTCACTTTTATGAGTTCCTTCCCTCAAACACCAGAGAAACTGCGGGGGGGGGGGGGGGGGGGTGAAGTGGGGAAAGGGCGAAAGGGGTGGCAGCATCAACATACTAAACTCGCCTGTTGGCTGTTGAGTCCTTTTAGCCAATTTTAGTGTCTTACAATTTTCCGCATTGTCTCCGTTCTTGTCCTTATCCATTTCCTCCTGCTCTTGATGGCCACCCCTGCCCCTGCATTTCCACCCATTTTCCGCCCACATTTCCTTGGCCACTTTCACGCCACTGTCATTGCTAAGCTTAAGTTGTAGCACTATTTCTGCCCGACTCCGTTTGTTGCTTGTTGGCCTTGCTGCCGTTTTGTTAAAAGCATCCTCTGCTGTGCCAGCCAGAAAACCATATTCACTGGCAGGACAATGCAAAGGGGGATTTCCCACGTATTCGAGATGGCTCCGTGGTGGATGGGGCGATTTTGAAAAATTTTAGTTACGATAGTTACTTGTTAGTTAAAAAGAAAATGCAACCTATTCTGAAGTTTTACAATGTAAATTTATATAAACAGTGAACAGGAAATAGAACGAAATATATATTTATTAAGATTTTACTTGTATACCGTTTTGATTGATTAAATACTGATATATATATTATTATTGTCAAAATATTTCAAATTGGACAATGCGACCTATTTGGAGTACCTAGTTTTCAATTTATCTTTATGTAAAAATAAACAAAGGAAAAGAATGTTGTTGAATTTGAAATATCAAATTTTGAGATTATATTCAATAAATATTGCCTAAATAAAACTCACTTAAATAGCTTGTTAATAAAAATGTTTATGTCATCAAATTTTAAAAAAACTTAAGCTGAGGATGTCTTATCAAATTTAAAATAAACCTAGTTTGCATGTTTTCCAATATATTATCTTTTATGAGATCGATGGAATATATTTATTCATACCCTTTTTATTAATTTAATATAAGAGCCTACTAGTTTGTTATTTAATGTTATTAATGTTATAAGAATTTTGAAAACTTAAATTAATTAATTATTTAATTGAAAATTAATTAATTAATTTGAAAGACAAATTGTAAATATTTTCTAGTTTATTCTTATATAAAATTTTAAAATATTGAAAAAGAAGTAAATTATAAGCAATAACTTGTTATTAAACTTTAATAGCTTGTTATTTAACAATCCATGCCATGCAACTTGCTTATAAATATAAAATATTTGTAATCTTTGTAAAACCAAACCGAAAATGAGTTTTTAATTGTTTTCTTTGCATCTTAGAATTGTTTCGTTTTTAATTGTTTTTGATACTATGATTGCTAAAAAATGATCTTGGTATTAAATAAATGTATACAATAATTGCCAACTCTTCATCGATCACGATTGCATCAGCAAAGGTTTCCCACCACGCCCATTTACGACATGCAGGGGCGGGGCTCACGCCTCCTTTTAGTGGCGTTGAGTCTGATCGGACCTCTAACTCTGCCAGAATCATTCCCAGTCGTAATCCGTTGCGTTTAGTTTATTGCTGGCCATTTGTTAAAACAAAAAAAAAAAATAGTGCAGGGAAAGGAGAGGGGAAATAGGGTTTATGATGCGGACCGCTAAAAAGTTATTAACTAAATTGTGTGCGCTTGAAATTGAATGCCGGCCAGAGGTTCGGGGGTCAGGGGTCAGGGGTCAGGGCTTAGGGGACTTTTCCTTTGTCCAGCCGCTCGCTGAAATTTAATCACCTCAAGTGCTGGGAAAAGTCCTGGGAAGCACGCAAACAAGCAAACAAACGGAATTTTTGCGGGACCAGGGGTCAGGGGTCAGGTGTGCGAATGGTCAGCGGAAAAGTGCAACTGCAAAGGCAAATGATAATCCAGCAAAGGTTGCAACTTGCAACACAATATTTTAGTGTCACAACAAAGGAGTCCCTAATGAGAAAGGCAAAGATTTAGGAAGAGGATACCAGATTACACTTGAGATCTATTACGAATTTTAAAGAACTTAGAAAACAAAAAAAAGTCCGAACATTGTTTATTTATTAGTTTATTTTTCCTTGTTTTATTGAAGCTTAAAAACTGTTATGTTTCTTAACTAACTCTGCACCAAACTGGTATAAAAACAAATTTATTTAAATGATATATTAACTTGTAAAGTCTACAGGCATTCTACAATAGTAAATTTAAAAGAATTGAATTAATTTAGAATTTAAGTTTTTAGTATATAATTTTTCTTCATATATTGCCATTAAACAATGTGCAAAAAAATTGTATGCCAAAAAGATTTTTAAGCCTTATTTTGTTCAATGGTAACTAATCATTAATATAAATTAAGGTATGTTTTTGAGCACTACTATTATTATAACCGCAGTCGTACCTGATATGATTTAAATACCTGTTTCTGTTCTTCACTTCCTAAAAATGAATTTTTGTTGTAATTTCATTTATTACCATTTGGTCTTTCTTACCGCCAAATCGATCCTTTGATGGGCAGTGTCAAGTGACACTTGAAGCATGCTGACATCCTTTTTGCAACGCCTAGTTTCTTGGGGCAGCGACAAACAAGACATACGATGGCCTCCTTCTGCAATTTCCCTCGCAGTCCCCTCCGGGGAAGCTCAAGACCCCCCCTCGCGAGGGGTGGCACATAACTTTTGTCAAGCGGCCATGTTGCAGCATGCCGCACTACGAGGGTTGCACTCAGAAATGTTGCTGATGGTCAGCTGGGGAATGCACAAAGCGGACAAGAGGCGATACTAGTCAGCGGGGGGAGGGGTAGGGGACAGTGAAACTTATGGGAAAACTACACTGTCTACTTGAGCACGCGAAAATGGAGCATACTTTTGGGTTGCGTCGAATAATTTAATTCAAAATTGTTAAAGATCAATTTATAAAGTGTTTCTCTAAGAAAAAAAAATACTTAAAATTAATAAAACTATATGCTTAACTGGAATCGATATGTTCCTTCAAATTTTGACTATTTTTTTTGTTTAGTCTGTATTTTTTTATATATGCGAAAAAAAAATTGCATCTACGAAAATATATTAACAAAATTATAAGGTAAATAAAATTAAAATTTATTATTTTATTTTATTTATTTATTATTTTAGCTTTATGCTATTAAGTCAAAAAATTAGTTGTACACAAAATGTTGTTAAATGCAAAAATAGATTAAAAATTCTTTTATATTTATAAAGCATTTGCGAATAGAAGCGTATGACAAAATATTTAAACTATAATAGCATTCAAATAGTGTCTTCAAAATTTGCATATGTTTTAAATTTCTTATTTGGAAATGCGAATTTAAATTGAAATGACTAAATCAATAAGAGGTTAAATATTAAAATAAATTTAAAACTCAGCCTATCTGCTTGAAGACATTTGTTTCGACTTCATTTTTAAAATGTAGCAAAGAGACATTAACCCAAGTCCCTTTTCCTTGGAGTGCACTTTCAGCTGACCAACTTGCTGACTTGACCAAGTTTTTTTTGGCTTCTGCTGGCCGCCTTTTCTGCAGTCTCTGTCTGTTTTGGCGGATATGCGCTCTTAGCGAAAATTGCATTTGGCCAAATGAGTGGAGCTCGCAAAGCAGAAGAAAAAGAGGCAGGAAGCCCCAAGGAGTCGGGAAACCGGACAAAAAAAACCAAAGTCCAAGACGACTCTTAATATTTCATCTTTCATGCTCATTTGCACTTATGCGGAGACCCTCAGTGGAAAATGGGGTGGGTGGAAAATAGGAATAGGGGGTGGTCTGGTGTCGGGTTTCGTGGGGAGAACAATCCCAGGACCACACGGCGTGTAATCAAAAGAAAACGTTGCCGCCAGCCGCTGTTCTTTTGGCACACTAGAAAAAATGTTAAATAAATTTTTATAACAATTATAATATGAGTTTTGGACAACAGTACGTATAACTGATATACTTTGACCACTACAAAATATATCACTCATACGTACTGTTTCCTTTCAACAAAAAATTTCTAACAGACACTACGTAACGCCTAAAACTTAAAATAAAATGTTAACATTTTCAAATTAATATGGTGAAAATAAGGTTTGTTATTTCGCTTTGGTCATATGACTATTGAAAAAAAATAGCTGGTTTGGCGTGAATTTAGCTAGAAAAAGGTTTAGTTCGTACAAAAAAAGGCTAGTTTGGCGGGAATTAAATTATTTGAATTAAGTAACAATTTCAAGAAGTTAATATAAATTCTGTTTATAAAACTGTTGTATAACTGTAATACATTTATAAATATAACAATTGAAATTTGTGTAGCATACATTATAAGCATATATATAAAAGTATCTTATGGATAATCTCGCTTTTTATTATTACTTTTGAAAATTGATATCTGATGTTATTTTTTTGAGCTGTGCAATTCGGCTGCTCCTCCTTGTCTTCCCGCCGCCTTTTCCGTGCTTGGCTCTGGTGTTCTGCAGGTTTTTCCCATTGACGACGTCTTCAGGAATTGGGGAGTTGGACGTTCAGGTTGGATGAGGACGGCACCTGCTGCGAGTTATTTACAGCCACTGGAGGGCATTCCTTTTCTCCTCAGTATTTTCCATTTTTTTGTTGTTGTTGCACTTTATACTGGAGCAGGAGCAGCTATTACACATTGCCGGAAGCATTTGAATGTGTTTATGTGTAAGCGTCTATCGCTCAAGTTGCCGACTGGCCCCTCTTGCCGTCTCTTTCTGGGCCCCTCTGGCCATCTCTTTCGCCTTCCCTCTGCCCCGCTCTATCTTTTCCCCAGCTCCTTTCCATAACAGCAACTAAAATGTTTCCGTTATTAAGCTAAAGAAACACTTAACTTTGCGCCAGGATCAGCAAGGACGTCAGGTGCAATGAATAAAAGAATGAAAGAGAGGGCTGGAGAAGAGGGAAAGAGACGCACAGAGGCAGTGCGAAAGGGAGGGCCTTAGAGTAGAGGACCACGCGGATACACGAAACTTTTGAGGTGTTTAAAACGTTAATTTGCTTTAGATTTAACAGGAATTTCAGCCCTCTCCCTCGCACCTCCATGGGTGTATATATGGTGTGCGAGTGTGTAAGTGATTTTCGCATTAACGCTTGCCACTTTGGCGGTTCGAGTCAACGGAGCACAAAAAACCATTCCGCCCCTCGTACTTTTTTCTCCTCATTTTACACCTTTGTTTGCTTGCTTTGCGATAAATAAAAACAAATAAAACGAGATGGAGCGATATAGTGAAGTGACCCAACTATTAGATACCCGTTATTCAGATAACCCATTTTTTTTTTTTTAAATTTGCAACCAGAAAACAATTGCGTTTTAGGTGGCGCCATCTGCAGTGCTGCGTGATCAACACTACAAGGTATTAAGACGGTTAAAACGTTAAAACTATATTTTCCAATAACTTTTTAAATATTAATTCGATTTGGACAGTATTTGACATGTCGATTGATATTGACAAAATAAACAAATGTATACCAATATTTGACCTTGACCACGCCTCAGAGTGTTTTGACAGAGTTTGACGACGTGGACGTTATATTGGGTGTGGCAAATATCTAGAACCTTAGTGTTAAATCTAAAATCTCAGGCTTCTAATATTATAAATTAAATATAACTCATATCTACCTTTTTACAAACGTAAACAATTTGTAATTAAAAAAGAAGTCAGGGCTTAAAGTCTAAATAGATATAGAAATGCTGCTTCTTATTTTGCCTCTAGAATTCCCGTTACCACGCTCCACTGTTTTAGTACTTGACCACACACATTCTTCGGTCCTTTCCTTCACACCATTCGCCCCTTGCCCTCGGGCAGTGTTGCCGCATCAGCTAGATTCTCGATGAAAAAAATGCATAAAAACAAGTTATGTTAAATGATTTTCAATTTTATGAATATGTTAAGCAAAGACATAATTTATCCTTCATTCAAAACATATATAAATCTGGCTGTTTAAAACCTTTTTTTGTACGTTTAGGTTTTTAAATACGAATATAAAAAATAAAATCCATTTAACAACACAAGTAATCATGAATTTATGTAATAAATAAATAATACATATGCAAGTGCTTCTTATTTCTATCAAACAAAAGGGCTAACCATGGTAGAATTCTTAAAAACGTTCTAGATTCATTTAAATATGCTATGTCTAGCCTGAAATAGGCTAGACTGGCAGCACTGCCCTTGGTTTTCCTCGAAATCAACTTTCATAATTAAATGGCAGGTCCGAACTTTCTTTTCCCTGTCTCTCTCTCTCTCACCCCCTCTTTATCTCCCTCTCTCGCTCTGCCACACTCACACACGTGCATGCATAAAACAATTTAACACTTAACGTGGCCAGGAGCTGGAAATAAAAAGCGCATAACTCATGCGAAGAAGTCGACGGCGGCAGAGACGCCGGCAGCGGCGACGACGGCGCCATAAATTTCAAAAACAGCTACAAAACAGGAAGCAGCAGGCGGAGCAACAACAGCAACAACAACAACATCAACAACAACATCTACAACAACATCAACATCAACATCAACAACAACAAACAACAAACAACAGGATCATGGAGGAACAAGGAGCACCGGGAAAAAGAAAGAACGACTCGAGTGGAATGTACAACGGGATAGCTGCACTCGGAAAAATAAAGCAAAAATGTTTTCGTACATTTAGCCAAACATTTGTAAACTTAAGAAATCACACTTAAAACTAAAATTTGTGTTAATAATTATACTATGCAAGATAAATCTATGCAAAACAAATTTTACCTTAAATTGAATGCGTGAAATTTTTGAATTTTTTTTGTTAATAAATTAAACTAACTTCTATATTTTATAAGTCTTTAAGCCTTTTTTTAATTATTTTCTTTAATTTACATAATTATTTCTCAATTCTATATAACTTTTTTTAAAACACAAAAAAAAAAGTTTTTTATTTATAAACTTTTTTCAAAGTTTGTAAGATACCTTCTTTATACATAAATATCTTTTGCAAAAATAATTAACAGAGCTAAATTCAAAAGGGTTTTTATTTTAAGTGTAGAGAGAGGGAGGGAACGAAATAGAGGGAGAGGGCACGCCCGCAATGGACTGCAAAAATATTAACTACCTTTTAGCAAAAAGCGGGCCAAGCTGACGTCAAGTTTTGTAGAAAATTATGTTTTACAATGCGAAAATTGAATTTCAGTTTATTGTTTTCTGCTGCTTGTTCTTGTTCGTCCATTTTGTTTATGTTTTTTTTTCGCATTTTTGCTTTACGATTAACTGTTAAATGCAGCCGACTTTTCGCCGTTTTGTGGCTGCAAGTCAACGACTTTTCCACATGTGTGTTTGCTTTTCTTGTTTTTCATTTGTTTGTATGCACTTTACAAGAACATGGCGAAAAGCGGCTGCCTGCCAAATTGCACGGAAATGTTTATTTCTAGGGATGGCGGTAAAAATAAGACGATTTTAAAAAAAGATATCTATTGAGCTTTATATTGTTTTGAGTAACAGACGGCATTAACAATATAGTTGGGGGTAGAAGAAAAGACAATTTTGTAGCTTTTGGAAATAGCAGTTAAAAATAAATGGCAAACACCTTTTCAAATATTTTGTATATATTCGTAAAACTAATACCATAAGCTAAATGATTTAAGTATATCTTAAAACATTTTTAAAGAGGTTATATGTTGTGAAATTTGTATTTAAATGGATTATTTGATAATTACTTATGTACTCCAGTATAAAGTGCAAATGAACAAATATATATATTGCTACTATATTAAATTAAATTGCAATGAAATCATTTACAACTGTATTTAAATCAATTATTAACTGATTTTATCAATGGTTTTTTTAACCCTAATTTAAATGAAAGGAAAAGTTGTCCTATGCCTTGAATATATTTTAATGAATATACTTTTAACCAGATACTTTATTGGGTTTCCGGTTCCAGTGAAAAAAAGAAGAGCACACTTTTAGGCTGGGTTTATTTTTTGGGGGCCCAAATAACACTAACAAAACACACTAGGAACTAATTGACGCACAGCGATCTCTCTCTCTCTCTCTCTTTCTCTCTTTCTCTCTGTCTCTTTCGCCGACGCCAGCTGTTCGTCCAGAGGCGCAGCACAAGGGGGCTACCGTTTAAGTTTCCGTCGACCTTTGACCTCCTTCCGTTGACATTCGACCCCCTGCCGCTGGCCATGCGCCCCTCTGCGCTCAGGAAATTCGTTTGACGCCTCTGCACGTAGGGCTGCTGGGGGGCGGTGCGGAAGTAGAAGCTCCCCTGCGCGCGCCTCTGCGAATGGATGCCGAAGCGCGCCTTCCGGTTGCCATCGCAATATCCGTGGGAGAACTCCCGGTAGCTGCCGCACTCGAGGCCCACGAACGGATACTCGGGATCCATCGACTGGCGGAAGAAAATCGCCGCCGCCGAGTGACTGCAGGCAATGGGATCTACGGAGGAACATAAACAGCATTAGGAGGTCATTATGTGTCTAAGGTATATCTTAGTAACGTCTTTGCCTTAACTTCTCCCTTACAAAAACACAACCCTTTAAAAACAAATCCAAATGGTAAATAAAAATACATGCAAATTAAGAATATAACAAACTATATAAACTACATAATGAGTTTTATCTGATTCGGTCATTAAAATTATAAGAACCATAAATTATTTTCTTTTTTATATATACCTACATTTTAAAATAGAGAGTAATAAGTAGAAAATGTTTAAAATAAAGGTTAGTTGTCTTATCTACTAAACCAAATTTGTAAACTTTAAATATATAATCATTACAGAAATTGTTTTCTAACATTTACCAGGATTTTATAGGTTTCTCTGCTAAACAAAAAAAAAAATAAAAAGTATAAGCTATATTTATCTATTTATAAAAATCATTTAGCTAAATGTTTTAACAAATTTGAAGTTCATGTGATACATGTATTACTCCTTATTGTATTGTATTATTTTAGTATTCCTACCTAGTTTCTTTTGCATTTTAGAAAGTAGTCATCTTTTCCTGTTTATAAAAATCATTAAGACAATATATAATATATATAAAAATCCTGGAATTGTATGGTAAGCTAAGAAGACCCATTTAAGATTTGATTTTTATGGTCTCTTCTTGTGTTTTGACATATTAGGCATTCCTGGAGCTATGTTTCCCCATAAAAAAGACCAAAAATTAGTGAAGTACTTCCACTTTCAAGTCACTCACTGGTGTTCTGCATATCCCTCAGGTTGGCGAACATCTTGCAGTTGGTCTGTGGGGCCCTGCCGCCGTTGGGATAGAAGTCGGCATGTCCGCACTTCAGACTCGTGCCCAAGGTGCCGCCCGAAGTGTGCAGCACCTGGACGAACTGGGCATCGCCGGGATCGAGGCGGTACTTGGGCGACACCTCGGCGGGCAGCGAGAACAGGGGTCCGGCTGGATCCAGCCCAATGATCTGCTCCACCCGACCCTCGAGTACCGCCCCCGCATAGCCGGCGGCATGGGCGCCCAAACTGTAGCCCGCCAAGGTGACGTTACTTCGATGAAAGTGATTCGGTCGCAGCTCCTCCAGTGCCATTATAATTCCCGCCACGGTCAGGCCCACATCGAAAATCGACATGGAGGCGGACTTGTAGTCATTCTGCGACAGATTTCCCCAGTCCACAACGCACACATTGTAGTTCGAGTCGAAAAGGGTCCAAGCTGGGTATAAGAAATTATATATAATTATAAGATATCAACAAAGTCACATATTATTGAGTATAAATATTTCAAGTGCACTCTTAACATTTATTATATTATTAATAAATATATCTTGCCAATACTTATTTCTTAGTTTTTCACTCATAACCATTTTTTACTATTTAAAACAAAGTGCAATAATACTTACTCAGCAAAAGTTCTTGCACCCAGTCCTTACTTCCTTGATCGTTCCATCCATGCAGAAACAAAGCCAACTTTTTGTTAGGATCCAGCCGCCGAAATCCTCGTAGATCGCCGAGTTGCAGATTGAAGTGCACTTCATTGCCAAAATCCTTAGCTGAGCTGGAAAATATTCAAAGCATTGTTATCACTTAAAATTAAACTCTTTAAAATCTAAATAAATCTACCAGGTTTTTATCAAAAAGATCGATTGTTAGATGATAATTAATATACTTATATATTAATTAATTGGAAGATGAAAATTTATCGTTTCAATAAGATAATACTTAAGCATTTAACCTTATGATATGTAAATAAGCTTAATTAAAAATCTTTAGCTTTATGAAATTTAAAAAAGCTTTTTAAAAAGTTTTTGGATCTTTATCAAAAATCAAAGAATATTATTTGTATCTTTTGAGATTTAATTGATAACATGAATCATGTAAAATAAAAAGATCTTCTAAGATTAAAAAGATGCAAATGTATCGTTTTGCTAATCTTTTAATCTTTAACTTTATGATATTTTAAGTTCTTAGATCTTTTAACAATGAACATGATTTGTATGTTTTAGGATGAAATTATGTATCTTATTAAATAGATAGTATTTATATTTAAAGATGTAAATTAATAGTGCTGCAAAGATAATTTTTTGTTGAAATGTTATTTCTAACTTTGGTAGCATTGCGTGGAAATCTAGCACCCACTTACATGGTGCGGCACTCGAAGACGATGCCGTGGTTGAGATGGGCCCGCTCCAGACTGTTCCGCAGCATGGTCTCCTGCAGATAGCGAAAGGCCTTCATCATGGGGCTCCAGCGGTGGAGGGCCTCGATCCGCGGCACATTGCCGATCAGGCAGAGCAGGCAGCCAAGGAGCAGCAGCCGGGTCACGTGACCTATCATGCGGTCAACGGGAGAGTCATGCACCGCCACAGAATCACACGGAGAACTGTCCTCACCAGCACCCGAAAAAAAGTAAGAGAAAAAACAAAACAAGGGGCAGTGATCTTCGGATCACGGTAGACAACACGCTTTCTGGACCGCTTGGCTTGCCCCGTGGCTGGCTACTGAAGAACCCGACTCGCTTGTAACTCCAACAGACTCGTGAACACGATCATCATCATTCCGCTGATGATCGTTATGCAGACGTACACTGGCCAAAATCACAGACCAACCATTACCATTAATAATTAATTAATCTGAAAGAATTATAAAATATATAAAGGACTTAGATTCGACTTATTTAAGTAATCTAATCAATAACTACCTTTTATTTTAATATATTTTCAAGATTGCTGGGGTAGGCGACAAAAAAGTAAATATAGATAGAAATCCTTTTTATAAAAATAAATTTAATATTGTATTTACACTAGCGACATAGACAAACTATGATTTATTTTACAAAAATATCCCAACACTCGCCTTTAAAATGTTAGGTTTTTTTAAATATCTACAGTTACTGGCATAAAAATGTTCTATAAATAATTCCATAAAAGAATTAAATAAAAAAAAATGTTAGAGGACAAAGTAAAGCCTAGGAAGCAAATTAAATACGAGTTATCTAAATAATCTAAATAGTAAGCCTTTAAGATTCAAATTTAGTGTAATATTTGTAATCACAAACTTTATATGTTTTTAATAACAAGTTAAAATATGACTTTACATCATTTAAATATGGGAGAATAAAAATATTTGTACTGGTAAACATTTTAAAATACGGAAAAAAGTGGAATACCTTCCACTAACATAATATTTGTCTTTGCAATCCAAGTTAGCTTACATTGAACTTTGTGTTCAGACTTAAAATATAGATCTGACTATAAGTTTCGGGCAGTGTAGCTGATGCTGATGACCCTGCTCTCCAACAGCTCTTAACATCTGCGGCGTTCTTGGCCGCGTGTTTGCACAAGTGAAAGTACAAAAAAGCTTGTAACGACTTTTCGACTCTTTCGATTTCGATTTCTTTCGGCCGGGAATTCGGCTTTGGGTTTTTGGTATTCGGTTTTCGGTTTTGAATATTTGGCTTTGGTATTCGGTACTAGGCACTCCACTGATCTTGACATAGAAGCCCATAGCCCATCAAACGGTAGCCACGAATTTCTGACTTGTCATGGCTGTTGTTTATAGTTTGTAGTTGGTAGTTTGTAGTTTGTAGTTTATAGTTTACTTTGGCAGCTGAGCAAACCGTACCGAACCGAAAACGATAGTAAAATTGAAAAAGACAAGGCGGCGCATTCAGGCCTCATCTCGGATCGAATGGGTTAATTTTAGTGCAGTCATAAACTTCAGAGGGAGTCCAAGTTTCTGGGGACACGCTTTCTCGATGCAGTGAGAGAAAGGGTTAACTTACTTAAGCCAAAATATGTTTTACAGTTTACAAGTCGAAAGCTGAACCTTAATCTTTAAATAAACTTACAGATTTGTATGGTATTTTAGTCTCTGTCTTTAAAGATAAAGTTTTATATATATTGCTGTAAAAATATAGTTTACTTATTAATTATTATTATGCCTTATTCTTATTTGTTAATTTTTTTAATAGTCTTTAGAAAATTAATATTAAACTAATAAATAAATCATATATACAACAAAATTTATTTTTCTAAAAATAGTATATATATATATTATCCGAAAAATGTTACTCTGCCAACTAAACTTTTTAAATGTGAAAAATATTTGCAATAAGAAAACAT
This sequence comes from Drosophila gunungcola, assembly GCF_025200985.1. Taxonomy (NCBI): domain Eukaryota; kingdom Metazoa; phylum Arthropoda; class Insecta; order Diptera; family Drosophilidae; genus Drosophila; species Drosophila gunungcola. Next base: position 18,354 of record NW_026453269.1, read on the forward strand.
TTTTTGGGCTCACATTTTTGCCAGTGTTTTTTAGAGCAACCCAAATGGCGCAGAACTTACAAACTTTGACCCAAAACGCTGTTTTTTTATGACGCGCTCATAAAATATGTTTGGCTTACAAGAGCTGACCATAAAATACTACCGCCTATTGGCCGCTTTTTTGGCCGAGCTTTCTAACCAATACTAAATGTGTTAAACGAAAGCAAAGGAGAAGAACGCTAATGATGCGCAAGTAAAGTGCCAAATGAAATTCGTTGTCTTCGCCCGATTGTTTTTCATAAATTGTTTTTTTTTTTTATGGGTGAGCCACAAAGCTTTGGATCGTCTTTCTTCTGACTTTGTTTTGGCAATCTGTGCTTTTGCCAGTCGATCAATTTGCATATATATCTGTATCTGTATCTGTATCTGTATCTTTGTTTTGCCGTCCACCTGTATTTCTGCCGTCTATTTATGTTTATCTGGCCTCAATGTCAACTTTATGTTCGACTCTATCAATCCGGCCGAAAAAAGAAGTTTCGAGCGGGCGAAGAAAGACGGAAAAGTGTGCAGATTGGAATGTATCTCGAAGTCTGGGGACTGGCTGATAAATGCTTGGAATTGAATGAATCGACAATGATCGATGCTAAAATGTATGAGAGAAAAATAGATAGAAGCACTACCTTTGTTTGTTAATTTATGTGGAAAAGATTTATTTGATTAGAATGATTTTTGGGAGTTCCTACACAGATAAAAAAATGGATTAGTTAAAATAAAAGGAAATACATTTAATAATAATTGTGTTCCATTGCGAATATGTGAAATAATTACAGTGATTTTAAGCCAATGAATTTCACTTAATTCCTAGCACAGAAAAATAGAAAGAAATATTTGATAATAATGATTTTTGTAAGTTTCAAAATAATATTAAATTATTTTTCGTTCACAAATATTAAATATTAAAATTTTCTTATTTCACTCAATGATTTATAATTAACATTTAATAATGGTTGAGTAACTAATGCATACATGCTGATAATATTCATATTTTATTTCTTGAGAATATCAGAATTAATTAAATGAATTTCATTTGATTCTTAGCAGTGTGGTAAAATCGCTTATTCCGTTTTAATATTCATGAATGATCAAAAGTTTTTTTTCCCTTCCCCAAATTCTCGCCTTCGCTTTATTTTCCCAGCCATTTTCTTCGAACTTCCTTTCATGCACTTTGGAGTTTGGCCCGCCTTTGTTTTGGCCATTTTCTTCATGTGTCCCTATCATTAAGGCAGAGTGCGGCTTAATTGTTGCCACAGACAATGACTGGATTGTTGAAGGGGCTAGGATGCCCCCCAAACGGACCCCCATTTTCCCACAAGTGCGTTGCCTATTAAGCAGCAGCATCATAATAATAATGTGTAACAACAGGAGCAACAACAACAGCTGCTGGCAATAACTTTTGCATGCATATATTCGTACACACGTATATATAGATGTTTGGCTTATGTGTGAGTGTTTGGGGACGCATTCAAAGCAATTTCCACAATTTTCGTATTGTTTACTTAATTAATTCTGCACAAAGATTTTCATTTGTGTGTCTGTGTGCGTATGTGTGAGTGTGTGAGTGTGTGTGAGTATGTGGAACTCGCAGATGTTTTGTGGTTATTACAGCAAACCAACAACACTCGTTCGACATCACATCACCCCCTATCCCCCAGCAACCATCCAATATCCATTCGGGCAGACAAAACGCGTAATGAGTTTATAACATTTAATGAATCCACAGCCACATCCACAGCCGCAGCACAATGCGGCGTATGCGTAATGCGACAGCTTAAAGGCTCCTTAAAGTATGCAACAAGTCGCAGACGAGTGTGGATAATTACAAGGAATTTACCCGGATTTTAACTAGATTAAATTCATAACAGACTTTGTTGACAATTACCAATGGCTACAACAGTACATCTTCATTAAGAAATCCAGGGTTTTATCTATATAAAAAATTTATAATATTAATCAATAAATCACTTGCCAAAACTCAATACTGACGGGATTGAGCTCACCAAAAAATATATCTTCAATATGTTACAACTATTCAAGACTTGAATTAGTCTGCTCAAAAGCTGGTTATTAATTTATATATATAAACTGTAAGGAAATTTAAAAATGTTGGCTACAAATTTACCAAAAATGTACTTAAGAACGATAATTCAATAACAGTTTTTTCACCATTTAAATTAAAACAAACTTCTAAAATATTTAAAAATTAATTATTTTCAAACCATAAAAAAATGTTTTAAAATATATAAAATTATAACCAAAAAACAGCTTTTCAATCACTTAATGATCTGCATAAATTGGAACACAATTGCTTACGATTCTAACAGATAAAATCTTTTTAATTTGGAAGCTAAAACGGCAAACAATTTAAGGTAACTGAGAGTTTTGAAAGCTTTTGGTAAGCAACTAGTTTTGATGGAACAGTCCCACTTTCGCAATGGCACGCCCCCACAAACGCCCCTTTTCCGCGTTTTCCAGGCTTTAAACAAAGCGAGTTCAGAGTTCACGGTGTTCACATGTCAGTGGAAGTGGAGTTTTCTAATTTTCCTATTTTCCCGCTTCAATTTTCAGCCTTTTAAAGGGGCGGTGGGTGGGGCAGCAGCAGCAGCAGCAACATTGACTTTCGATTTGTTGTTGTTATCCTCCACGAAGGGAAACTATTTTACCGCTCAATTGATTTTGCAATTTATTTGCGCGCATTATGCGAAGGAGTAGCAAAAAAAAAGGGGGGGTGTCTACTATATATATAGCATATCCGACAGGATAGATGTTGATACTCACACGTGTCCTGGGCCTTGAAAACTTGGAGAACGGCGCCAGGAGCAAAGGATACTGCTGGCATTTTCAATTCTATTTACTCCCAATAATCATCATCAATGTCAGTTTCGCTAGCACTAAAATGAAAATAAAAACAAGCCAGGCAAACAATTTTTGTTATCCTTTCAAGTACTCGATACTCGATACTTGACTAGCTCGCAGGAGCAACAACAACAGCAACAACAACAAAACGTCAACAGGATCATTGCCAGAAGCCGACGGCAACAACAATGAAGCGCAGAAAGAGACAGCAGGCGGGGTCAAGGAAAGAGAGGGGGCATAACGACGAAACGCATTGAGAGTTGATGTTTATATCGATTGCTGGCAATTTCGTGAATTACAACAGACAAAAAGACTATGGGTGGCAAAAAACGGTAGAAAAAGAGTGGTACACTGTTAAAAAAAGACGTAGTAGTCCAGGCACTTCTTGCATAATTTAAATATATTGCTCTGATTTTCTTCCATTAAATTTTATTTTATTATATGATTTAACCAATTTCAAAAAAAATTTTAACGATTGAAATTATATTTTTAATTGAAACCAAATTAGACTTAAATACAATAAATTTTAAACGAGTATTTTAAATTAAGTCAACTTAGTACAATTTATTTTGCATTGCTTTTAAAATTAGATTGTAATATTTATTTAAATATATTATATATTGGATTTAATAACCAGTTATTTTTGTTGTTCAATTCCATTTTTTATCAGTGTATCTATGGTGGGAAAGAGAGGGGGCTAGAGAGCGTGAAAGAGATGCACTCACTGGGGGGACACACTTGAGACACGTCGTCAGCGACGTGAGCATGTTGCTGTAGTTTTTTCCCCGCCCCTCCCGCTCCTGGCGCCTTTTTTAACAGTTGCCGTTATAAACACAGCAAAAAAAGTTTGATTTTAATTGTTTAAAGTATGAAAAATAAATACAATTCTGCGGAATATTTTAAGTATTCTGTTGTACATCAAAATATGTAAATAAATAAATAAAAGCATTTAAATGAAGAAAAAAGACACATTTCTCATAATACTTAAATTATGTATGGTTAAAAATATAAATGTAATTTTATAACAAATAACATTTAAATAAATTACAGTCAAAATATTATTTTGAAAAATAATAAAACAATGTTGGTTTTTATATTCACTTCATTACATTTATATAAAATTAAAACGCAATGTTAATTACAGTCAGAATTTGTAAAGAAAAATTAAATAGCAAGCTGCATAATATACCGATTTTACATATATATTATTTTACTTATTTTCTGTCAGTGTAATTGTTGTTGCCGCTGTGTTGCCATGTCGCTGCCGTTTGTTGAATTGCAGGAGTGGCGGCGGCTTGGAGGACAAGTAGTGTCGGGGTCACCAATTCAGCAGTCACCAGTCGCACCAACGACACCATCACACACACACGCACTCATGCCCTAAAACTCACAGACACACACACAAACGCAATGAGAAGTCACGAAAGACAACGAAGCGGGACGGTAATCACAATATTCCACGGTTCAGGCGACAAAACTGGAAAATTGGAAAATGGCTTACAATCAAGTAATTATTTAAAATAAATAATTGATAATATATATCCACATTTTGTTAATATGACACAGGTATGTTTTGTATTGTCCTTTTTCTTGTATATGTTAGTATTTTAAATTTTTGAAATCTTGCATTTAAATTCTTGAATTCTTCAATTGGCTAGATTATAAAAAACTATTTATTGAGCTATGAAAAATGAGCTCAAATGTACGTTTTTCTCACCAGTTAACAATCCCACCTATTGTGTGCTTAAAGATTAGTATTTGTAAGAATGAAGTCAATTTAAATGCGTTTCATTATATTTTACTTCCCAACGTATTTACTAGTTTCATTTTAAAATAATTTTCTTATAAAAATCGAATGGTTTTCCATAATTTTATTCGCCTGTTGCTAAATTCCGCTGCTGTGTTGCGATTTTCCGCGCTTGATGCCTAGATACTTGATACTTGACTCTGCTCTAGTTCCTCATTTCATTCTGTTTCGTTCCGCCACGTTCACCCATTCACCTCACACACACACAAGAAAAAAAAAATGCACTCGGAGACAAAACTAAAACAACGAATTACGTTAAATCAGTTTTTATACTCTAAAATGGGGTTTATGGTTTTTTACACACACGAGAAAATACATTACATTTTTAATAAAAGAACATTGGATTTATATTTCTAATTCATAAATTATATTAACTGGTTTTTAGTGCTTTAATTGAATGAAAGGACCATCCCCCAAATCCCTTAAAACAACTTACTTCAGCATTAACGTGATTATTCATTGCTTTGACATTAAAAAAATACACAAAATCCCCTCGTGTTTAATTGAAATGCCTTCAAAATAAATGTGTTTATTCAAAAGGGTATACAATGGCTGGCCATTTGGGGAGTCTGCTGTTATTGCCACTGCCACTGCCACTGCCAGTGCTCCCTTCGCTGGATTGTCTGAATTGTCTGAATTGCCAGAGGTCCTTTATCCTTTATCCTCGTTTTTTACGCTGACGCAGGAAAGTGTTGCATACTTTTCGGCTGGCATTTGTTTTTATGCGCACGTTTCACGTTACCCCACGTTATGTGCCTGATTGAAGTTTGTCTCAGCTTTTCCTCCCTCAATTTTATATATTTTTCTTTTTTTTGTTATGTCTTTTAAGGCTGGCGAAAATATTGAAATATTTCTTGGTGCAGCTCCAAAAATTACGATCGCTTACATCATAAAGAATATTTACAGGGGGTGATTTCGGGGATTGGTGGCAGCTTAGCGACAAATCCGCTTGTCGGGCTCCCAAATACAAATACGACTAAAAATACAAATCCAAATACATGCGAATACAACTACATGTACAAATAAAAATTAACAACAACGAGTAAGCAGCTCACGCGCTAAGCTCGCATAATTTGCACAAAATAACAAACAAACTGCGGCGCACAAGCACACATAACATGCTTAAAAATAGATTACAATGGTATAAAGTTAACAATACGAGGCGACCACGCCCCCTACTGAAAGACCACCTTATATAAGCCAAAATTGGTGGGTGGAGGAGGGTGGTTTATGGGCGGGGGGGATGGCAAATAAATTCACCCGCGGGTCGCTGTAGTAGCGCTAAAAACGCAAACAAAAATTTGCAGCTTTCTATCGCATAAATAAAGTTTAAAATAAAGTGCGAATGAAGAAGCGAAAAAAGGGGGGTCATTGGAGGGTTTAAGGAAGCACAACAACCGCAAAGTTCACACGCAAAGGCGTGTGCCACGCCCCCCTCACACAAACACACACACACAAAACAAACGTCATTTAAAAGTTATTTGGACGCTAGTTGGTGTTTATGTAAAAGTAGCAATCGACCTGCCCGAGGCTAAAAAATCCGGGTAAAAACAGGGAAATCGCGGTGGGAAAATGGAGAAGAGGTGGATAGGGGGGAGAAGGAAAAATCGGAGGTGTAAAGGCTGCACTGGCAGAAAAAGTGTAGTAAATCCAAATATTTTGTATTTTAATTAAATATTTTTCGCTTTGATTTTCATCTAAAGCGGTTTTAAGTTATTTAAAATAATGAAAATATTAAAAATTTTTTTAAATGTTTCTTTGTATTATTTTTGAATTTTATTTAAATATTTATTTTATTTAAGAAATTCACTTAAACCAAATAGCAACTCTTTTAAATAAAACATTTTCACATTATTTTAATATTAAATCATCCAATTTGATATGCATTGTATTAAATATTATTATTTTATATTTAACTTATTCAATATTCAGATATTTACTTTTAATACACAATTTATTTAGCAGTGTTAAAAAGGGGGGCAAAAATTACAAGTTAAAAAGGAAGGAGAACTATCAGCGGTTGAAACAAAGCCGAAACCAAAAAAAAAAACAAGCCGAAGTAGAAGGCAACTTCTGCTTTGGGGTTTTGTTTAAACAAACTCACACCGACACCAACACCTATACTCACACACACACCCACGCACACAATCACTCACACAGCGGCACGCGAATGAGCACGCACATACAATGAACTAAACGCTACGTGCTGATTACTGCTAACGCAAGGATTTTCCTCACACACACACACACTCTCTTACACACACGCACACAAGTGCATTTAAGGGACAGCATCAGAGGCAACAAAGCAATTTGCAGGACGAGTGCCAAGGAAAAATGAGGGGAAAAGCGAAAGGATCAGGTAATACCCTCTAATTAATGAAAGCTAAATTAAACTTTATTTTCCATAAAACACTCAAATTAAGCACTGGCAAGAACCCATTGAATATTACCTCAATCATTTAAAAAATAGCTTATAACAAATATATTAATAGTTCTTAAAAATGTTAATAAATATTTGTATTATGCGATGACAAATATTTTTTCTATTTAACATTTTTTAAACGTTAAAGTTGGATTGGTAAATTGCTTAAATATTATTTAACAGGATATTTTATTGAATATGGAATATAACATTATAAGGTTATTATTATTATTATTATTTTTTATTTATTTTGTTTATTATTATTTATTACAACCATGAACCTAGGCATTATACATAACCAAAAAGATACTTTGATTAAGACCAAATTTCCAACTTTTCCTTAAACCAAATGTTTTTCCTTTTAGAAATGGATATAGCCTATTCTTTTCGACTCCAACAATTTACAGGGTATGGGAAAAAGGCGTCGCCAGAAATTACTGCAGGTCCTTATTGTTAGTTTAGTAGTTGTTTGCCAAGCATTTCACACGCGACACACGCAAAACACCCAAACAAACAAACAACACACACACTCACAAACGCTTTGGAGGGCAAACACACACAAACACATATGCAGACCAGTTTGGACAGCTCTTAATAAAATATTTAGCATGTGAGTAAATTTTAATGCCAGCGACCATTTTGAATTTTGAAAAATCAACAGAACGACAGGCAAAGAATGCATAAAACAAGCAACAAAAAGAGTTGACAGTCAAAAAAATATTTATTCATAATAAATAATAAATATAAAACATGCAAAACTTAATACATAAGGCGTTGACTTATGTACTCAACATAAGCAAAATTAATAGCTAAAATAGTTAAAAATGAATCAAAAAATGTTTCTAAAATGTAATAAAACTTTTATAAGACCTAAGGATATTCTTTGCTTAAATTACAAAGGTATGTGTATAAACTTAATTGACAATTACTGATGCTTAAATGCGAAATACCTCAAGCAATTGTCAATTAAATTGCGGTTAAAATAACCATGAAAACATTTTATAATAAAAAAATGTATAGTTATATATTTCTTTGAAATTAGACATCACATAAGTCATAAGTTATTGATTTGTATTGTAAACATAACCAAAATTTGACTTCGAAAGTAAAAAAATACTCTAAAAATGTAATGAAAAGTGACATGAAACTTTTATGAACTATTAGTATATTTTTTGTTTTCATTATTTTAATTATAATATGACTTCATGGTTATTTTATCCGCAATATAATTGAATTACTCAAGGAACTATCCTTTTGTTATCTCATTTGGCCCGTTGTCGCCCCAAAAACCAGCAATTGAAAGTCAGTCGAATGCAAATGTATAAGGCAAACACGCATATGTATCCAGGCACTCGCCTGTGTTTCTCTCAATACATAATGGCACTTGAAATCACTTAAATTAGCCTTCAGACTGCTCTCCATGTTGTCCCCCGATAATAAGGCTTATAATTCGGGCAGACAAAAGCACACACACATGCTGCTTGCTGCTTGCTGTTTGCCTTTTGATGTTTTGGCATTTAATTTGTCACATTTTGGCGCCTGGACGAGGCCATAAGATTGCCCTGGCCCTGGAACCAAAAAAGGGGTGGCACATTAATTGGTAATTTGATACAATTTGCATTGCTTAGTTGCGGAATTATTTTAATTGGGTGTAATTTTACGGACACACTGATGGCCCAGACCGCAGGCCAAAACTCTAACAAGCTGGCCTATGTATTCGGTGTTCAGTGTTCAGTTTTCAGTGTTCAGTGTTCAGTATTCAGTTCTCAGTAACTATGTGAGGTTTAGCTGTGCCCCCGAACCCGAAAAGCATCCTGAGGGATGCCTTTGGATCGAATAATTCCCGTTGAGAACAGCTGATTGGGTTTGTCCGCTTGTCCGCTTGTCGGCTTGTCCGCTTGTGTCCGCTTAACAGCATTTGAGCCATCCACTTGCTTAGTTTTGCCGCTGTTAACCGGAAATTTGGCTTAAAGGTGCGGCTTCGGGTTTCACTTTACACAAGGAAACGTTTTATATGTTTAAATATTGTGTGGCAACCTATATTTGATTTTCTTTCGGCTTTAATTTTTTTAAAATTCTGTCATACCATTTTTAGACATTCGAGAACTATATTTTTCTTTGTCTTTGTCTTTGTAGAAACCAGATAGTTTTATCTACACTAACTTGGACTTAACTTTTGGGATAATTTATTTTCTTTAAACTATTTGTTTTATTAAAGAAGTTTGGCAACTTATAAATTTCTTACATATTTGTATAGACATACTTTTGATATAATGATTTATAATGTTTTTGAAAATTTGTTTTTTGCAGTCTCTAATCACCTGTTAGAGATTGGCTTAGTCTACTTTTGGGATCAATTGCATTTGGTGTCTCTCTTTCGAATTGGCGCTATCCCTTTCATTTTCAGTTTGGTGGCAGCTATTGTTGTTGTGCGTCGACAAGCGGGCAATTAGCTGCCATTTAGTGCTGTCCGAAGTGCTGTTGTCCTGTTGTCCTGTATTGTCCTTTCACCCCCGTGATCCCGTGACCCCGTGACCCTTCACCCAACTGACCCTTTCTTGTTGCTCTGCAGTTGACGCTTTGGGGCGACATTGGCATACCGAAAGTCAGCGGGCCAACAAAGCAGACCCATTTTCGCAACTGGCCAGGAATTTCCCACCCACTTTCCACCCACTTGCCACCCACTTGCCACCGCTATTTGCACCCCTCTTCCATTATGTCGTCAAACGCCATTGACAGGCATTTAAAAAAGGGACTCTGTGGATTCCTGAAATCCTGTGCTCCGCACTCTGCTATTTCCTCCAGCTATATTTGCATCTGTATCTGTATCTGTATCGGAATCTGCCTATCTGTATCTGCCCATCTGTAAATACATCTGTAACTGAATCTGCATTTGAATGGCTGACATGACTGCGGCACTGATTGATTGATTGACTGCATGATTTATTGGCTATTTAGTTGCGGCAGGAACAAATTAGCTGCATAAACCAAATTCTAAATGCTGCGTAACCCCCTCTCACCGTTTATTTGTGTATGTGTTTGTGTATGTGTTTGTGTGTGTGTGTGTCTTTAGGCACTTAACAAACTTTTGCGTAGGCAAAGTTTACCCAAATGCAAGGGGGAGTGGGAGAGGGGGCCACCCCAAAAGGAGGCGGGGCCACTCTAAACAAGCAATTGCAACTCATTAAGCTTTGGCTCTGCCGCAACGTCAAAGTTTTTAGCAGGTAACCAATACAACGAGGGCGGTTCGAAGAATTGCTATTCATTTACATGCATTTTTTAACACTAAAAATCCATAGTACATTAAAGTATTGCATACTCAAACTATTATAAGCAAATAGATCCCTTTTTAAATCTTATATATTTTATTATGTCAGATCACTCAATTTACTCAATTTGTTTTACTATTTTCGAAGTCGATTTTGATGCCTGATAATATATTTTAGATTAAAATTAATTTAAACTTAATTTATAATTTATATTAAACAAATTGGACCCAGCTTACATCTTTTATTTTTCATACTTACTTTAATTCTTGCATATTAAATTGAGCCACTTTATATATGATTGTATATTTAATTTAAATATGATATACAACATTTGAAATTCAATAACCAGATATTTATATTATCTATTCCATTTTTAATCAGCTATATTTCCTAGGTCCTTACAAGTCTAAAATTATATGATAAGAAAACGTATTTCAGATTAAATCCAAAAATTAAATTTCGAAAGTCATCAATTGAAGAATGAAGAAGAAGAATATATTTTAAATAAAAAATTAAGTACTTAGTTTATAACTAAGCTATTAAACACCCCTTTTAAAGGTCTAGACAACAAAAACTAACGTTTTGCCGAGCAAAATCAGCAACAGCAATAACAACAGCTCTTTCCCTTTTCTTTTCTTTCCCCTTTTCATGCAAAAAAAAAAAAAAAAAGAAACAAAAAAAACTTTCTGCTCTTCTGGTGGAGCCATCCCTTTTTCATCGACCATTTTCCCTTTTTCCCCCGATTGTTGTGTAATTTGCACCTATCGATGCTCAAAGTTTGCCGAATCGAAAACGCTAGAAAAACGAACTTTTTTAATGAAATGCCGAATGATATGGGGGCCTCTTGCTTTTTGCCGCTTAGGGAAGCAGACTGGATTGCCCATCTATCTGTCGTTGCACTGGCAGAAAAATTACTCCATTTTCTTTGCATTTTATGTCAAAATAGTTTATAATTTTAGTACGAACTTCATGAAATTTTCAGTTAGAATTTATGATTCTAAAATTTAACCACATATTATTGTTTAATATTAATAAATTATTTAGCTTTGTTTAACATTCACATACTTTCTTAAACAAATTGTAATGACTAAAAAAACCATTAATTTACTTTGTCAAATAGTCTTAATTTTTATGAACTAAAGTTTTAATTTTTTAAATAATAGTATTTATAATTGAAAATGTATAAATAAAATGCATTTTTAATGTCTTGAAATATTTTGTAATTATAATTTCTAGTACTTGTTTTCGAGTGTGTGTTCCTTTTCCTTAATTTTCCTGCTGTAAGTTCGATTGCTGCCTGTGTTTTTCTTTTGCCAATAGACTTCACATTAAATTTCACTAATAAAGCAAACAATGCGGGGCATTCAGGGGCGTAGTTAGAAGTTAGAGGGGGGTTGGTTGATGGTTTGGCTTGGTTTGATGGCAAGGTGAACGGCAGATGAGAAATTGTTACGAGGAGACTATACTCCTGTCAGTGGCAGTCGCCCGAAAAAGCGTGGCAAACGTGCAACACTCATACGTCATGTTGGACGAGACTGCGACTAGAGTGAGTGAATGGTGGAGAAGGAGGGGTGGGGGTTGGTGGAAAACTGAGGAGGAAAATGCGAGGGAAACACGCACAATGTAATGGCATTTTTATGTTGCATCACGTACTGGTCATAAGTCATGTTTAGAGCACTGACTGCTACTGCCGCCCCCCATTTTCCACCTCCCCCCCCCCACACATTTTCCACCCCCCAGCCCCCTTCAACTTCAACTCAAATGAACTGTAGCTAAATTGGCCCTGTCCTGGTGAAAATGTCCAACTGTCAGTCAGTCGGCGGCGGGCAGCTTAAACGGATATTACAAGGTGTTGGCCAAACATTGACCGTACATGAGCTTAAAGCAAAATTAACTAACTAACAGGGGGAAAATCAGTGGGTGGGGAGTGGGCGTAGCAGGGGGGCCTGGGAAATTGGTTCTTAAATGCCGCTTAAGCGGCTTTGCTGACCAACAAAACAAAGCGCGACAGTTTGCGGTGGCTGCAACTGAAGACGCTGTTTGCTGGCAGAAATGTGGCCAAGAAAAGGTTATAAGGGGATTTTTAAACAATTTCAGTTCACCTGAGTAGAAGCACCGAAAGACTAGTTGAAATTTAAGGTTTTTTGGCCTTAAAAACAACATTTTTTAATGCTATTCGGTTCTAACAAGGCAAAAAAAGACACACAGCCAAAAGAATGACTGTTTTGTGCAGCTGGTGACCTATACTATCCATCCCTGGCTGATTTAGAAAATTTTATTTTTGGTCATTTTTTTTAATTTTTAATAAGGGGGTACATCACAATTTTTTGCAAAAATTTGAAAAATTTAACATTTTTTAACTGTGAATGCCATTTGATTGGCAATTTAATAACGAATTCAGCGATGTATGACATTCCATCCTTTGACCGTTACTTCCCAAGGTTTCGATACAAAAACCGACTTTGTAGATGTTTTTTTTGGGTTTTTGGAGACTTATCAAAAAACAAAATCCTAAAAAAGTCTTTTTGTTGTAACTTGGCTAAAATTGGACGTATAGCCATAAGAGTGACTGTTTTGTACAGGTGGCAACCTATTCCACCCATCCACAATCGGTTTATAAAAATTAACTTTGTTTTGATACAAAAACCGATTTTTAAAAATCGAATTTTTGAAAATTTTATTTTACTGGCAATTTTTGCATTTTTTATAAGGGGGCCAAAATTATTTCAATATATGTCGATTGTTTCCCAATGGTCACAAAAATAACATTTTTACCGAATTTTTGTTCTAACTTTGCTAAAAAAAGAGGTTCTGCAAAGCTATCTAAGCTATATTACAGTTTTCTCATTTAATAATCCTAATTTTCAATGTATATATTAACACTGTTACTGATTTATTATATTACTGCCAATATTTGATAGCTTTAATCTTTGTTGAATATCGCCTTTGGCAGCATAGAGCTTTTAAGTATTTCGGCAGCATTTCTGTTTTTGGAACCAACAAATTGTGCAGGCAAAACTTAAGCGATAACTTTAAGTCGGCCATAGTTTTCAGGGCCAGCTCGTAGTTGGTTCTTCATCAATTTGGCCCTTCCCCACGAAATATATATATAGAAAGCATTCAAGACAGCAGACATTCAGGGCCTTAACATAATGTTGGCCCCTTTGGAAAAACACACCCAAAAACACACCGCCCACCGACAGAGTTTTGATTTATTTGCCCCGGCATTTAGATACAAACAATTTCGTTGGCCGCTGATGAGATGGGTGGGTGGTGGCCCACTCCTTTCCGCCCTCGGAGGCTGTGGGGGCGTGGCCCGGAGTCCATAGTCCGTACACAGCCCATCGACAATTGGCAGCAGCGAGGAGCGATAAATAATTTCAATGCTGCGGTTGTTTCTTTCACTTGCTTTCACTTCTTTCATAATTCCAAAGGGCTTTGATCAAACGTCATGGCCTAAGCCTATTGGGCCACGCCCACCCAGCCACGACAGCCCGTACGCCCACCACTTGAACTTCGAACTCATGCCCTCCACTTTGCCACCAGCAGCCACTTTGACTGCGAATACTTTTCTGCCTTTTATGATTTACGCAGATGGTTGTGTTCTCTCGGGCGCCCTGCTTAATTCAATGGGCGCAAGCTGGCCTTCGATTTATGAACTATTCACAAAGTTTAGCCAATTTTTTCGAATTTTTTATAAAAAGTTACATGATGGTTTTTTGAAAAAAATTGCTAAAAATTAATCATTTTTGGCTGTGAATCCCATTCGATTGGAATTTTTATGACGAGTTCAAGGATGTATGAATAAATGAATTTTTAAATGTATTTTTTTTGGGTTTTTGGAAATTTTGTCAAAATAAAAACACATTTTAAAAGAATTTTAAGATGCTAAGAAGACTTAAAGTATTTAAATGGATCCATGATTATTAAGGCGACAAGTTAGTAATTGATGTAATTATAAATTTAATTGTATGACACCCCTCCTGTACGCTTTTTATTTTATAAATTAAAATTAAAAATCCATTAAGTTAATTAGTTGAACAAATCAGTTTACTGTTTTATAAATAAATTCTAAAGCTTAAATTCTGTTTCAATTAAAATAGTTAATTAAAATATAAAGGTATTTTTAAAAGTAAAAAAAAGTTAAGTAACCATAAAGTTAACCTTACCTTATTTATATGTCAATAATTGTTTATCTTTAAAATGGAAGCATATTGTGTTAATTTTTAAAGGGTTCCCATAAGCAATCTTCTCGCATTTATTTTTATTTTATTCAGTCTTCGTTCGCTTTGAGCCAAAACTCTTTGGTCGATTGGAGGACAGCCCTTTCCTTTACCTTATCCATTTCCCATTTTCCCATTTTTCGGGTAGGTGTGTTTTCCGGGCCTTTGTTTCGTGGCTGTCTGATTAATGAATTTGATAAAAAAGCGTTTTCCAGAGTCGGCCAAAGAGAGATGGCCGCAAATTTAGCTAATTAACATGAGCTGCCTCCGTTGAATTTGCGAATATGCGAGTGTATACGCATTTTCCGGGGACATTTTCATTATGGATCGGATGATTTGTGCGCGCCGATAAGCGCACCTTTGCTGAAAAACCCAACAAAAAAAAACAGGGGAAAGCTTTCCCCAGTTATGAGCTTCACCCTATTGCTATTGATTCCAGATGAAGACGGTGTGTTTTTTTTTTATTAATTAATTAAGTGGCTTAGAGAGCAGGGACTGTGGGTAGGAAAAAGCTGGGGAATGTGGCTGCCTCAGCTGGAAATAAAAAGGGGGAAATGGGGGAAAATGGGAAAAGGGCCACGAGACTGCAAGATAGCTGGACAAATGCTGCTACAACTCCCAGGCAACTCCTTCTGATCAAGTGGGCCCCAAGGACTCGTAAACATGGTCAACACACTAAACGTGTTCTGGCCAACACACACACACACACACATAGTATCAAACACACACACAACTACCAGCAGACAGTACGTGAGGTGTCGCCCATTTTTGAGTGGAGCCAAAAAACTTTTTCACGCAGCATAATTTTTTCTCGCCCCGCTTTTTCCCCCCCCTGGCATGTGCGAAATGTAACACTTGTGCGGGGGTAAGCGGAAAACGCTGGGAAGGCGGGAAATGTTGTCTGCCGACCAAGGAACCGCAGGACAAAACGCTCTCGAAGGACACCGCCCGATAAAGCTGACAGTGAATAATTCAGGCGACTCGCAAATGAATGCGGCCAAGGCGTATGTGTTACATTTCAACTGCAGCTACACTGGTAAGAAAATTATATCTGACTACTAAAAATAAACATCTGACTATTAAATTCAAAATTGAATACTACATAATATCCTAATTAAATATTAAATCATCAAATTAAATACAATGCCTTTTAAATTGCATGATTTAATAGTTATATATTTCAAATAATAATTTTAGATACGAAATACTTTCCATTTGATTTCAATGCATTTATTTTTATTTAAATATGATATAAATTTATATATATGTATATATATATATATATATATTATATATATATATATATAAACAAAATATATATATATAAATAATTTGATCTATATATATAATAAATATCTCACCATTAAATTCCAAATTGTATACCATATATGATAGTTAAATTAAATTTTCAATCATTATATTATTATGTGTACAATGCAAATTAAATTGAATGATTTAATATTCAAATATTTTGATTTACGTGGAAAATATTAGATTAAAAAAAGTTCCCATTTGATTTAAATGCATTTTTTTTTATTTAAATATGGATTAAATTTAAATTGGATTTTCAGATTTTACAATCAATTCCAAAAATAATCAAATGCTAAATTTTAATATTTTCATATTAAAAATATTTCAAAACCGCAATGAAAGAAAATTAAGGTGAAAAATAGTTAAGTTGAGTACAAAATATTTGGATTTGTTATGATTTTTTGTTTACCAGTGTATACTTTCGCCCAGCTGCTTATAAATGCATTCAGAGATAGCACATTTTGGGTACTCCAAATTCAATGTGCCACAAAATTCTTTGCTTTATTTACCTTTGAATGTCTTTAAGTCACTTGAAAAGGTAAGTGTACATGTATAAATTAAATGAAAAGTAATGAATAAATGATAAAAATGTTAAATAAAAATTACAAGCCAATGACTGTAAGCTAATAATTTGTATAGGTCTCTAGAAATTCTAGATTATTGTTTTTATTTTGTTTTTTATATCAACAACTGAAATTAAAATAATCAAATGCCACTTCGTGGAATTTTAAATTAATTTTGTGAACTATCAAAAAGGGAAATGCAATGTTCTTTATAACTGTGTGCAATCTAATCTATTTATTTAATTGCTGATCCCTTAATCACAGATCCCCCGCATTCATTAACTTTAAACAGCCGAAAACAAGGGCGAGAAAAACACTTTATAGAGACGTGCAAATTGCGATTGACGTGGATGGCCATTCGGAATGATGGCCGCATGGGTATGGCTTGTTGGCAATTTGCATATGCTCAGACACGCACTCACATTCCAATTGGAGAACGGAGAATGGAGAAAGGACTGCCGTGGGAATCCCCATTGGACGATGGCCTTAGTCCTGCATTTGCACGTGTCTTGGACATAAAATTCGATGCCATCCCCCTTTCCCCCCCATACCCCCATTCCCCCATTCCCATTCAATACGTTTTTCCCCACCATTTTTCCCCATCATTTTTGCTACCATTTTTCCTACCCATTTTCAGCTGATTCAGCAAACGAAATTCCAATGGAGGCGAGCGTCATTTGCAGCAATTGCAGAATGTATCTTTCGGATGCGAATGTATCTTTTGTGCCCGTTTATGCTCGCCAGTAATTGTTATGAACTTCATTCCGGATCGTTGGCATGTGTGTGCGTGCCTGGATTTTTTTTTTTGGCAAAATGACGCTTTTGCAGATGGCTATGCCTTTCTGCAAATTGCTTTGATAATTGTTAACATCTCATGCGCGGCAACTTAAAAGGAGGATTAAGGCAGACTAGGGCGGGCGGTGACGATGGTGGCAATCTGGGCGTGGCACTTTACACGGCAACTTGTTATTTTGTGGTTGACTAATTGCATGTGTGTGCGAAAGGAGTCCCAGTACGAAATCATGTTGAATGAAGGGGGGCAAAAGGGGTGCCAAAATGGGGTGCCAAATGTAGGCGGGGAGGGGGTAAGAGGACAAAAGGGGGGAGGGGGGTCTTATATGGTCACTGCAGAACATGGCAACATGAGCAGCCAGGATCAGAGGCAGACCCAGATTCATACCCCAAACCAGGAGCCACTTGCTCGGTGCCGACACGAGATTTATGCGGCCAGTGATATGCCTAAACAGGATGACCACTGAAAGAAAAAAAGGGGAGGGATAAGCAAGAGAAAATAAAATAAATAATAAACAAAGACAACACTAAACAAATCGTGACAGCATAGAACACTTTTGATATTAAATTTTGTTACTTAAAATTAACGAACATAAGACATAATAAATGCACTTTTAAAATAGTTCCATTCCGAACATTTTAGATTTTTTCTAGCTGTTTTCCCGCCAAAATAGCTACTTTTTGAACATATTATTGCCTTTTTTAGCTAATTTCACGTCAATCTAGCTAGTTTTTTTTAAGTTGAGAAAAAACTATAGACTGGCCCAACACATCATACATATTTCGTGGTTCCTTAAAACAGCTTTCAAGTTATCATTAATTATTGCCATCAGAGCCTCAAAAATGTTTGATTGGAAAAAAACTTCAGTTTTTTTTTCAATGTTTTCAATTCTGTAATTCAAAGTTTTCTTTATTTTAATGCAGACCATGATTTTTTTTAGTCAAAAATTTTCTAGCTTTGTTAAACAAATTTTTTGGCAAAAATAGCGAAAATTAAAATATA
The DNA here is from genome assembly GCF_025200985.1 of Drosophila gunungcola. Taxonomy (NCBI): domain Eukaryota; kingdom Metazoa; phylum Arthropoda; class Insecta; order Diptera; family Drosophilidae; genus Drosophila; species Drosophila gunungcola. The sequence continues at coordinate 36,636 of NW_026453269.1, forward strand.
TGCAAATAAATGTTACCTTTAAAGTTTTTTTTCTTATATATATTTAAAATATTATTTTTTTGTCAGTGTTTTAATAACTATTAAGCCTGAGCAATTTTGGCTTCTTTTTGCCAAAGAAGAAGTTTTCTCACAGTGTTCGGCAGTTTTCAGGGGACTTCCCAAAATCCAATGCGCTTTTCAGCAGCCGAGAACTAAATCAACGGCATTCCAGTGCTGGCTCGGATTCGTAGGCTGAAACGGTGGCGGTGGCAAGGGGGCGTGGCACTTCCTGGCCTGGCCGGTGAGCAGACAGTGCGTATGCGTGATGCTCGGGAGCTCGGTAGGACGTGGTGGGGGCTCTAAAATATACTTTGCCAGCTCCCGGGTTATGGTTTTTGCGGTTGCATTTTGCAATTTTGCAAATGATAAAGTGATCCAGGCGAAGGCACCATGGCAGCACCACCCAACCTTCCCTTTGGTGGGTGTGTGTGTGTGGGTGTGGGTGTCAGCGGCAATGGTTCAAGTGGTCACAGCATGACCACCGCCCAAAGATGAATGAGCCATTGGCCACAATGCAGTGGAAACTGTTGCTACACGACTGCAGTTGAAGCCGTAGCTGTTTTTTGGGGCGGGTTAGGGGTAATGGTGGGTGGTGGTTGGAGCAGCTCAGTTTCCGTTAGAGAAGAGTGGGTGGTGCAGCGGATGCCGAAGGGTGGTGCAATAGCGGGCACAAACACCGCACATAAAACAATCAGGCGGCGACCACAGGCTGACACGAAACGCCGGAAGGAGCAGCAAAATGAAGTCACAGCACCAGGAGCATAGAGTCCGAATCGGCAAAGGAGGAGCAGCAGGATAATGGGTGGAATAAAGGAGAAGGAGCAGCAGGACAATGGGAAGGACAACGAAAATGACAAATGCTTTGTTTATGCTATGATTTTCATGAATTCTTGAATACATGATATCAAAATAGACCATATGCAAGAAATAGAATAGAAATATACTACCAGACGTGTTAAATAAAGTCCCAATGTCTGGCAACTCTGCTAGTATTATTATTTTAGCTAATTAATAGAACTTTTTTACTGGAAAAATAGATAACAATAAAACTGAGTAAAGATAAACGCAATAAATGGCCTTCGAAGGGCGAGAAGAATTTAATTTCAATTGCCATCTTATTTATAGCAAGTTAAGTTGGTTGCGCCTCACCACTTCACGCATTTGGTCTGAGCCAATACATACACTTTTTTACCCATTTCATGAAATGATTGCAAGAAATGAGCATCGTATACACACTGTTAAAGAGAATGGACCATCAGCTAGCAGAATTCTTCTTCCAATGGACAGCGACAAAGCGGCGGACACAATTCATGCATGAGTGCATTCATTTGCCGGCCTTCTAATCAGTTTATTTGCCATTTGGGGGAAAGTAATTGCAAGTTGTTGCACTCAATTACAGCTAATGTGCGATGACCGGACCGAACCAGCGAGGGCTCACTGTAATGCGATTGACTGAAACAAACATAATTAATTGGGCCGATAACAATTGGCATATTACAATGACTTTACTCACGATTGATGCTTTCAATAAGCCACATAAACATAATTTAATAGAAGATGGTGTAATTGTTAAAAATGGCAGACTGTATTTTAAAAGATTTAAATGATTTAAGCTCATTGTGGTCCGATAACTTACCCTGATTAACTGTCAAATTAAATGGCTGATAAAAGTCGCTTAACAAGTACATGCAGGGGATTTATTAAAGTTAAAAAGTGGCTTATTTGATGTATACTATTTTTTTATTGCCTAAAGCCTTTTTTCATTGCGTAATTATTTAGATGCAGTTCAGATGGGTGCAAATATAGAACTATAATTTCATATATTTGCTATTTCATTACTTTAAATTGAATAAATAAAGTATTTGATTAAATGTGTAAAATATAAGATCATAAATCCCATTTCTTTTTTTAATACATTATATTTGAGTTTTAATCAGTTACGAATATAGTAAAATGAGAAATCAAAAAAGTTATTTATGTAGAGTATTTATAGCTCGAAAAGGATTCAAATGAATAGAAACGAAACATATTTAAATTGAGTGTAAAGTACTTGGACTTACAAGGGTTTTTTCGTTGATCATATATATATATAATATATAATTGTAATATTATTTATAACATTTTTAAATCAATGTCAGATATTTGTTTTTACTGTACAATTTTTCTTATCAGTGTAGGCAATTATCCCGCTGTACCCAATTCAAACACAATATTTTGGTGTCAATGTTACATACATTTGCATTTCGCGATTACACACAGGCTTGAGTTTGAATTACAGAGAAAGAAACAGTGATGTTATTATTATTGTTATATCATTATCTGCAGAGGCAGTGGCTCTACAACTTGCTCTTGATTTGGCGCAGGATGGGGAACTTGTCGTGGCCGGTGCATCCGCCGCGGAAGTCGTCGAAGCTCAGGTCGACGACGGCGATGCCGCCGAGTCCCTCGCGCTTCACATACTCGGCCTTGATGGCCGCCGTGTCGGGGTCCTCGTAGCCCACCCACACCCCGTTCTCGCCGCTGTCGTCGGCGGAGCGGTAGGCGTAGCTGCCGAACCGCTTGGTCGGATCGCCCACCTTGCGCAGCGGACCGTCGGCGCCTTTCAAGTGCTGATTGGCGGGATTGGGCAGCTTGGCGCACACCTCCGGCCAGCTGAGGAGTCCGGGAATCTGGGTCTGCGGTCCGGCCGGAGCCACGCCGTCCGCCTCCGCCACCGGCGGCAGTCCAGTCAGACCCGAGTCCTTGGTCAACTTCCAGGCACGCCCATAGGTGGCAATGCCCACATTGATCTTGGCCGCCGGCGCACGGTTCTGGGTCCAGTACTTCACCTGGTAGTTGACATTCAGCTCGGGGTTCCGCTCGTTCAGCTCGTAAATGGGGGCCGGGAAGTCGGCCACCTCGTTGTTGCGCTCCGGCGTCTGGAAATCATAGGTGTGCAGGTTCACATAGTCCAGGTTGTTGATGATAGCCGGCACATCAAAGAAAACTAGCAAGGATATTTCAAAAATACATAAATTATTAAAAATTATATATAATCCAGCAGAAAGTACTTAAGTTCCTATCTTACTTTCAGTTTTGTAAGCAAGTCTAATTTAAAAACAAAGGAACAAAACATATCTTATACAGAAGTATGTGCTTTCAAAAATGATGAAAAATTATACAAAAATTATACACCACAAACAATCCATACATCCATAGAAATTATTATAAAATAGTTTTTAACTTAACAAATAAGACACTGATTTAAAAGGGGGAAATGGGAAATCTTAGGAACAAGGCAAAAGTTAAATGGAGTTTTAACAAATATTTTCACCTTGAATTAAATATTTTCGGTACTGATTTAGCCCCGAGGGGTGTTGGATTTAACATAAAGTGTGTTACACTTTCATTTTAATTTTTAAGTAAGGAAAACTTAGGTTAAAATTAAAAAAAATTTGATCTGCAATTTTTCAATTGGATAAACCATTTAAATATGTTAATGATAACATTATCATGATTTTTAAATAAGTTTATATATTGAAAAACAATGTTACATTCAAGCATTGTAATGCTTAATTTTACTATGGGGTTTTTCTCTAAGTGAAGTAGTTAAAAATATAGTATAGTTTAAGTTTTACTCACGCGAGGAGTTGACATTGGGCTGGACACTGAGTCCCAGGAGGTAGCCGTCGGGACGGAAGGCGTTCTTCAGCTCCCGGACCAGCGCGGTGAAGGCCTCCTTGTGCTCCTCGGCCTTCTCGTCGACCACGTGGTCGCCGCTGAAGATCTTCTTGAAGCCCTTCCAGAACTTGCCGATGCTGCCGTGCACCTTCTTGGCCTTGTTCTTGGGGAACTGCCAGCCGAGGTCGAGGCCGTCGAAGCCGTAGGTCTTCACCAGCGAGTGCGCACTGTTGATGAACGGAATGCGGGCATTGCTGCTCTCCAGCAGAGTCAGATACTTGTTGTTCTCGGGATCCACGGTGTCCTTATCGCCGCCCACACTCAGCAGCACCTTCAGCGCCGGGTACTTGCGCTTGAGTCCGGTCACCTGGCGGAACAGACTGCTGCCCAGGTCCAAGTCCAACTTCTCGTTGTTGCTGACCAACTTGTTGCTGGTGGGGTTAATGCCGGCATATCCGTAGATCAGGTGCGTGCAGTACTGCAGCGCGGGCTCCAGATCGCTCAGAATCAGCTTGGAGAGACCTTAGTGGCGAAATAATTTTTAAGTTAGTCTAGATTGATTGTTAATGACAACTACATCATTTTCAGATCTTTGTCATAGAAATCCCTCACGAATATGTTGCCTTTGGCTACACACCTTAAGGGCTTAGGAAAGCTATTGTTTAAATTTAGCTTAATGTTAAATTACCAATAAACAAAATAAGGTTTAAAAACTAGTGATATTGTTTTAGTTGTTCAAGAAAAAAGAAAACTGTTAGTAAATCAATTAAACTCACTTTACAAAAAATTGTGGTAAATAAATTTCAACAAATTTAAGAAAATACCAAATTTTCCTCGTTCATCTGCACTTTATTTTGGATTAAAATATTATATCTTTAATTTCTGAAATACTTGTTATATTAAAAACTAACCAAATATATTTTTAATTTTTTTTTTTTAATATTTTGCCTATGACTTATATATTTTCCCCATAAGCTTCACGAAAATATACAAAAAACATTTCAAAAGTGGCTTCTAAACTATTTTTGATTTATTTTTCATATTCTGTAAAACATTTTTTTTGTGACCGCAACTGTACATGTTAAACAAAACACTATAGGGCAAGAAATCATTATTGCTTTTGAAACATCTTAAAAACAAAAACAAATTTACTCAAAACATGGTGTTGCATACTTTCAGGCACCTTTTAAGTGTTTTCAAAGCGATAAACAAACAATCAAGAAAACATTAAACTTAAATGCTCTGCTTCAAAAAAAAAATCGTAAAAATATATTTTATCTGCCCGTCAAAAAAAAAAAAAAAAACAAAAATAAACTTGGGTGCGCTAAAATAAACTGTGCTTGCATCATCAATTAGCGTTTTGAAGGTGGCACCTCTGGACATGAGTCATTGTCATCCATCGAACACAACACCCGACGCCAATTTCAATTAGTTTTCCTCTCTCTCTCTATATGCAATTTACTTAAATTGGTTACAAAATAACAAACTTCCCCCGTGATCTTGTGACCCACTGCCAATTATCAGCGCGAAAAAAGAAATACAATTTGATGCTTTTAGCATGTGCCTATGAAAAGGGAAAATCATCTAATTGAATTGCCCCAGAGCTCTCTATCGTTCAGAGTGTTTCACATAACCGATAACCCCAAATCTTATCAACAATGAACTAAATAGGGTATATATAGAATATATTATATATAAATATAATATATATAGACTTACCCTCGCGAACGAAGCTGCTGCCATCGTAGTAGCAGAGCAGATGGTGAGATCCGGCGGCGGAAATTTGGCCAATGGCCAAAGATCCCACCAAAAGGGCAAACAATGCGTAGAGCTTCATGGCTGTAAAAAAGAAAATAATGTAGTTTAAGTTAAGTTTAAGGAAACTTATTCCGCTACTAGATGTTTAAGTATCAACTATAGACTTTACAAATTATAACAAACACTCTAGTTAGCAGTGTTTTATAAATGATTGTAGAATAGGAAACAAACATTTAATGCTTAATAATTGAGAAAGTCTTAAAAAATGTAGATTAACATTTTAAATATTAACTAAAGACTTCACAAATCATAACAAACGCTCTAGTTAACATTTTTTCTAAATATTTCTGAAACCAAAAATATACATCAAAAACTAAAGCACTTAGAAAGTATTAGAAAATGCAGGCTTCTATTTGAAATCTTTACTAACGACTTTTATGACAAACACACAACTAAGTAGTATTTTCCTAATAGTTCTTAAATAAATGAGTAAATTGGGCTTAAAAAAATATTAAAGTTAAGCTTGAATTAATCACAGTTAATATAATATTTGCAAGCTCACATCAAAACATACATATGTAAATATGAAAATTGTAAGAAAAGAAAACTTAAAAAAAAACGGTACATTAAAGACTAAATTCGTTTTAAGGTTAACTGTGATTCTAGAAACAACAAAATGAGAAATGAACACAAGCGAATAAGCCCAAAGTTTAGATTGCATCGGTGATAATTAAAAAATGTATAGCAAATAAGTTATAGTTCCAGTTCCAGGCCATCGAAGCAATATTATCACAGGCACACAAAAAAGCACAGATCACAGAAAAAAATACATAAATATACAAAAAAGTGGCTCCACTGACTTGTTGTGCTCGCATTAAACGTAAAACTGAAACTGTCCGGCGATCGAGGTGATCCCAACTTTAAGTGAACTCGTTGAGAATACGAAACTGAGCAAGACGAGGTGATGAGGAGATGAAATTGAGGGGAGAGAGAGACGCCGATAAAGATGGGGGGAGAGACGGAGAGCGAGGGCAAAGCGAACGCAGCGAGAATAAAACTCGGCTTGAAAACACCTACACACAGTCGCGGTCAAAATAGTGGCACTTATTTGGCTCATGGAAATGGCAATCAAAAATAATTACACTTAATACTAAACCATTATTAAATATTATAAAATATATAAAATATATAGAACAGATATTAAAAACATTTTTATTTCAATGCAAATTAAAGGTAAACGAGGAATTATGACTTGAAGGAATTATAAACAATTTTCCTTTTTCTTGAAAAATTAAAACAATATCGAAGGTTTCTTAACCTCATTATTTTTTATTGTTAATTATGATAAACTAAAGTTGTAAGTGTAAAGTTTCCCTCTGCCCAGTACTATTATTTTGACCGCAGCTGAAGGAGGGGACATAGATAAAGAACACTGGCAAACAAAAACAAATAAATTAGAAATGTGTGTGGAAAAATAAAAACAAGCCAAGCAAAACTGCGAAACGAGGGTCGACTCAGAAAGAGATATTGTGATAAATCATTATCATAATGATCTCGACGATGGCTGAATATTGAAACAATTTCCATCACTTTACCAAAATGTAAATAACCTTCACTTTATAAGCACATATTATATGTTATTAGATTGTTGCTCGATCTACAGTTAATCACCTACAGAAGATCACTTAAGATCTCAAGATTTTCAGCTAAGTCAAGACTTAAGTCATTTGTAAATATATTACTTAGAAAGCAGTTAAATTAATCAATTATGATTTTAGTATATTAGGTCGTTGGAAAGCTAAATTAAAGAAACTATTTTAAGTTTTGTTTTCATTGAATTGCATTAATAATCGAATTATTACAGCAAATAACAATTTTAATTTTATACCATCATATGTATGTATCTCAATTTTGTTTTTATTTATTCTGTCTGTCAAAATTAAACTTAATCAAATAAAACATAGGTAAGTCGTCAATATTTACTCAACTAATTTATACTTTAAGCACTTTAATATTTTATACAACTATGTAATAATGAAAAACTGTCTTTTAAATGCCAAAAAACATTGTTAATGCCTTATAAATTTACAAAAGTAATTGAATAAATATAAGCTGTAATGTGTGTTATTCATCTAACATTTTTCCTTTAATTATATACAATTATTGAAAGCTTAGTTTTTAATGGCTGATATATTTAATTACACGTCAAACAGCACTGCTAACGCCTTATCAAATTTCTAAGCTTAATCTTAGTATATTTACAGGGGATAAATACTAAAAGATGGTGATTTTATATTATTTATAATGTGTTTTATTTAACTTACATTTTCTTTAAATTATGTACTATTATTGAAAGCTTTAATTACATGTCTGCTATATTTTGTTACACGTCAAAAAGCATTGCTAATGCCTTATCAAATTTCAAAGCTTAGTGTCCATTTCATAAGTTGTAAATATTTACAAGAGATAAAACAGAAAAGTAGGTGATTTGTTATATTAATTGTAATGTGTTTTGTTTATCTTGCAGCACAATATGCTAAAGTTTCCAGCTTAGTCGAAATATTTTTGCCAACGCCGCAAAGCTTAGTTGAACTGCTCTCGTTTTTGATTTTCACTATTAAGTGATTAAGAGTGTGTCATATTGCTGTAATGTGTTTTTTGTTTTGTATTTTGTATTTTGTGTTTTAATTTTTTTAATTTGTTTTTTTTCCTCTGGCAGAGCCTGTTTTTTGAGACCCCCCCCCCCTCTCGTGATGTCATCATTACCGGGAACTGCTCGAGCAATTATACAATCAGGCCAACGCGTCGGGCATTATTAAACCTACTATATATATACCTACATATATTCCCATTAAGCGACAGCGGCTTTATTTCTTTATTTTTTGTACTCTTCGCTGGAGGATAAGTTTCCGAAAAAACAGCGAAATAAATATTATATCGCGCATATATATCGCAAATTGACAAAGTAAACTCGACGTCTGGCCTTTGCTCTATTAATTTGTGTAAAAATTGATTTTAATAAATAAACACACTCCGTCGTCGGCGTTGATTTCATTTTCGTTTTTCGTTTTACGTTTTTCGAACTCAAACTCAAATGTTTACCCATGGCATCGGCAATCGGGCGACTTTATCAATTTTTGTCAGCGGCCAGGGAGGTCAAAAACACACAGATAGAGACTCCGTCTGCTGTCTCATATTTAGTTTTAATTTGCTGCCCCATCTCCGTGGCCTTTTTTGTTGTTTTTTTTTGAGGGATTTGGCAGGGGATTTTCACTGGCTTTGGGCTCGGCTTTTTGGGTTGGGCCAGCTAATGGGCTGAGTGGCTGACTGACTGACTGACTGACTGACTGACTGACTGAATGTCAACGGGCTTATAACATCGGTTACCCAATGCCAATGCCGCCAAAATATTTACACCTATCAAGGGCACTTCGTTTCCCCTGGGAATACATATTTTGTTTCACACATGCAATTCGCTCAATTTACATTGCTGGAATTTATCAGAAAAGGCTGTAACTTAATGATTATTTACTACTACTTACTATTGATCACTGGTAAAAAGAACGTAGTAAATCCAAATATTTTGTATACCATTTCAATATTTTTCGCAAGAAGCAAAATATGAATATTAATAGTATTTGTTACACAATTATTATTAAATGTTTTTGTTTTTTTAATAAGTATTTTTGAGGCAACTATCCACATCTGACAATGGTCATTGAGTAAAATGAGAAATTAATCATTAATTATTTGTGACCGCAAACAAATAAATCAATAGATTACATACTCTGATATATGTTGTACTTATTTTAAATATTTTTCGCTTTAATTTTTATGCATTGCGACTTTTACTTATTTTAAATTTTAAAATATTAAAAATATGGGATACTTTTCAGTTGACTATTTTTAAATTTAATCTGTAAATTTAAATAAATGTATTTTATACAAATAGAAACTCTTTCAAATTAAATATTTTCCCCATTAATCTAAATATTTGAATATAAAATTGCATTAAATATTATAATTTGATGTTAAACTTAAACATTAATTTACATTTTGAATTCAATAGCCAGTTACCTATTTTTACTATTCCATTTTTTTATCAATGAACTCATGATTTATACACTTTCTTTTTAATTACTAAAAATAGCATTTAAAAGCCAACACAGTTGTTTTGCGATTAAATGTGAAATGTTTTCGCAAAAAGCAAGACAATGCATAAAAAAAATCATCAATTGACCATACTATGGCATTGAATAGTTATCCCTGTGAAAACATGACCATGTAGAAACCAATTTATTTGGCACGCAAATTCGCAAACAAAGGTATACATATCGCGGTATTTGGTCCGTTTATTTGGAATTGTAATTAAAACCACCTTAATCAAGTGTTCTGAGGGGACGTGGCAGGTCAAACAAACAATAATTAAGTAACAAAAATACCGCCCTCTGCAAATACACCAACATACATGTATGAAAACGAGAGGCGACAATGGTCAATGATTAAACAATAAAGTGCAATAAAAGAATTCAATGAATTTTATTTATTTTTATTATTAAACGTGTAATCAGTGAGAAGTAAACAATTAAAAATGTTGATTTCACGCGCTTGCAATTCGAATTTTATTTTTATTTCACGCCCTTCTCACACTCTCTTTTTTTTGTTTTTGAACTTTTGCGGAAAATGTCGGTGTTTGTGGGTGTGTGTAATTTAAACCAATTAAACACTCACCAAATAAACAAGCAGCAACAAATTCCGCCAGTTTGCGCCCACCGCAATTTTCCAACCCGACTTTTCCCGCGTTAAGTATGATTTACAAAATGGCTGCGTGCCACAGAAATAAAGCCAACTGGAATGGCGAAAAAAATGCACCATAAATAAATTTAATACACAAATAAAAAGAGCGAAAACGATAATCAATGGTCGACCGGCGATAAATGAAAAATGCAACAAAAATGCCGCGGAAAATGCAAGGGAAAAGCCACAAAGGAAACTCGAGCAACAATTGAGAAAAGAAACACGAAACGCTATGAAACCGAAACGAAGTAATCCCATGAATCAAAGGGTTTACAAATATAAAACCCACAAAAATAAACCTCGTAACTTGAATGAACTGCAGTTGAAGAAAATGGTAGAAAAATTATGTAAACTTAATTATTACTTTAAAAACATCAAATTAGTTTTATCTTTCAAAGTTAAACATAAAACTTCAATTCAGATCGTGAAATATATATCAATTTAAGAGTAGGATTTAATTATGTTTGTTTTTATAAGGTTTGTATTTTTATAAAATAAAATAGTTTATTTTATTCAGTGATAGGTTATTTCATTTAATGCAATTATTTATTTAATTATTTTTTTTGAATTGATTGAAAAAATTTATTATTTATATCTTTTGTCTTAATAATTGCTTCTTTGGTATTTTTTTTACAGAAAAGAATATAAAAGATTAGATGAAAATATTATTCGATTTATTTATTAAGTTTTATTACTTGGTAATTATTAGAATTAATTTAATTCGAACTTTATTAGGATGTTAAGTTTAAATCTGTTCGATTGTTGTTTATGATTTTTGCACAATCCCCATTTTTTAATAGTAAATCCTTAACTAACATCCCTCCTCTTTCTCCGATTTGAGTAATAAAAATATTACAATTTTAGTTCGCATTCTTTTGTAATAAATCGATTAATTAATGTTCTGTCTGTGGTTGTTAATTTTTCCCCTTTTTTTTCTGCCTGTTCTTTTTTTTTGTACTTGTTTTTATTTGCTCTAATTAAATGTGCAGCATATTTGAAATGTCCGGCTCTGGCATTGAAATTAATCGTTTCTTTCCCCTCTTTTGTTGCATTATTATTTATTCTTTCGCAGCAATTTTTCAGCGTTTTTTATTATATTTTTGTTTTTATTAGTATTTTCAGAAGTCGACAGAAATATCGACTTGGAATTGCAGCCGTTGTTGTTGCCTTGGCTCTGTCATAAATCCAACGACAAAATAAAAATTGCATAAGGAATAAGAATACGAAAAATGAACGGGAAAAGAAAACACACAGAAAATTGCAAATAAAATTACGTGAAACAGACGCAGACGACGCTGGCGACAGCAGCCAGAAAAACATATATATATATATATATAAATTTATACATATATATATATAGATGTATAGCCAGGACATTCGGTATATATACATTTATGTATTTTGCATGTCGCCTAACTTATATTTGTTTGTTTCGCTTCTTTTGCCTCATTTTTGTGCGCTTTTATGTGACGTTTCGGGATCATTGCATGGCTGAAAGGCAGGCAGCAAGGGGTTAAGGGGGGCGTGGGCTAAGGGGGCGGCAGAAGTTGAGCCTGGCATAAAGTCAATGATGCACAAAACTACGAGCAGCAGCGCTGGCAACAATGAAAACTGAAGGAAATCCGCGCTTAAAACACAACGAAACGATTATGCTCTTCAACAAGTTGTTTAAATATAACTTTAATTTGAGGTAATGAATGTAGTGTTTTTTTATTGTTCACAAACTTTAGTTTGAATTAATATTAAAATTGTTAAATATTTATTTGAGGGTGCCACACTAGTTATAAAAGTGTTTAAAAGTATGCAACAATAAATGAAAAGTCTAGTATTTCTTTGGTTTCATTTTGAAAGATGAGTTTTACTTTTGTGTTGCATACTTTTGGGCACTATATAATTGTTTAATTTTAAGGCCCATATTAATGTTTGAGAAAAACATTTTAAAAAGGTGATTCAAACTCGTGAGGGCACTATATTTATATTTGTTAATTTAGTAGGCTTTTGTTAATGTAAGACGAAACCATTTCAAAAGGTGTTTAAAAACATATTATTTATTTTTGGACTTATTTCGAAAGTTGACTTTTACTTTTACATTGCATACTTTTGGGCATTAACTGAAACTCATATTAAATTTGTCTTTTCTAGACCTCATCCGTATAGTAATGCCAACTCAGCTAGGGTATTCAAGGGCTATGGCATATCTGCATATGAGCCAGCAGAAGAAAGGATGAGCAGAGGCAGTAGCTGCCGAATGTTCTGGGCACGTGCACATTGCGCATACGCCCCATCGCACCGGGACGAAGCGGGGAAATTGCTTTATCATATATATATATTTATATATCTGAAAAATATTGTTTAATGCAGAGCCAGTGCCAGGGAGTGGGATAATGGATTAGCCGAGTATCTGGTATCTGGTATCTGTGATCCGGAACCCCCACTGAATGTCAATGCCTGGTCCTTAAGCAGTTTTGATCGATGACTTGGTCGCTGGCTCACGCACTAAACTGATTGACTGACTGCCTCCAGCAGCGATTGACTAACTGACTGAGTGAATGAGTGAATGAGTGGGTATGGGAGCTAACAAATGATGTTGGCATCTTATATCTCAGCCAGAGCCACAGCCACAAGAGCGAACAAGTTTTCAAACCAAATTGCCCCAGTGGGTCAGTGGATTGCGGATGAATAGCACGCATAGATAAGCAGCAATGTCGAAAGTTTTGATTGAAATTAATAATTTCCAATTGGCATTTTAGGCGGCACTTTCTGCTTATCGCCCTGGATGCCAGGATCCCTGGATGCCTGGATGCCTGGATCCCTGCATCCACATCGTCCTTGCCAGCGAATGCCAGAAGTTGTCAATTTGTGCCAAGTCTGTTGCCCAGCAATACATCTCTCCATTTCTTCCTGCTCCTGCCTTCCTGATGTCCCTCACTTTTTGCTGCTCCACTGACGGCACAGTGGTTGAAAAAGTGTCATGCATAAATACATAATGTTTAAATGATACTTTTTCAGCCAATCTATGTTACATGGTGAATTAAATTAAAATTAAATTATTAAAATTTGTTTAAATGTGTTTTTTTGAAGGGTTTTAACATCTTTATTTTTTTTTTGTTTTGCTTTAAAAATTACTAACGTATTTTTAGGTTAAAAACAATTTAAAAATAAAATATGTGTCATTTAAATTAAAACATGTAATTTTTTGTGCATAATTTTAAGGCTTTAGGTAGAAATGTTCCTAAACACATATATATAGAAAGTTTATCGTTCATTTGTCGGTCTTTATTTTTTTCCAGGTGTAGTTACTTGATTCTTCTACCAGTGTGGTGCCCCCCCATAACCTCCACCTCCATTTCCTTTGGACTATGGACTATCTAAACTAAAGTCTAAATATCCTGGCACGCCTGAATTGCTTTCTTCCCTCTTTTTGTCTTTGTCGTTGTGTAGTTGTGTAGATGTGTAGTTGTGTAGTTGTCGATGTGGCAGGAGGAGGGAAAGCTGAACTCACTGCCTGTGGATGGATGAAACTTTCCATTGCTGTTGTCTGCTGGTGGAAAGTTGGGCTAAGGGGCAGTGCCTCTGTAGCCGGATATCGAGTCAGCAATCCTCGCTCATGATGTTGCTGCTGTAGTTGTTGTTTATCGTGACATATTTGCGGGGCGGAGGAATAGCGGAGGAAAAGCGGTGGAAAAGCGGGGAAATGGGAGGTAAAGCAGTGGAGCTGCCTGCGGAAGTATGCTTTTCTTTGGCTTGTTTCCTGTTGCCGGCTGGAATCTCGCTCCTGTTGCAGTTCCATACACACACAGAGCAACACCCCGGCAAACATCTCCATCTCGATTTCATTTGCTTGCTGCTTAGAGGGGAGGGGGCAAAATTCAGTGGGAAATTGAGGGGTACTCCCTCCATACTGTCCGTAGTAGGGCATTGAAAATTTCCAATCAAATTCAGTCAGCGTGAAACCAGAAATTGCGCCCCAACTCAGTTCACGCTGCAGTTCTCAAGATTCTTAAGGGGGCGAGGTTTTCAACATCGACATCGACATCGACATCGTGAACCGCAGGAGCAAAAGTTTCCCATCCAGCAAACAGCAAAACACTTCAAAAAATGGCGCACTGCATAAATTTCCATTTGCATATCCCCCCACTTAGCCAAAAAACAAAAAACAAAAAAAAACCGAAAACCGAAAACCAAAAACCAGTAACAAAAACTTCTGGTATAAAAATTGGGGGAGAAAACACAACCAATTATACGGTGATAAACCGGTGATCGACTTTAAGCTTTTTAATCGATTTTTAGTAGTAGCTTTTTTCATAAAATACTTTAATTTGTAGACTCCGCTGGTTAACTTCTTTTAGAAGCAAAGTGCATTACTTAAATATTTTAAACGTATGTTGAAAGTCTTTAAGCAAACATAAAAGTCTTTAGAGTTTAGTAATAGCACAAAATAATATTCCTAAAATTTTAGCTAAAATGTTTGAGTTTTTTAAAGATTTTTATGGATTATGTTTTAATATTTATATCATTTAAATATAATTTATACAAACACCTTTAGTAAACTAGAAGAGCAAAACAATTTTGCACAGCTTTTTTGTTAAAGCTTTGGATTTATTTTTCTAAAGATTTTGTTAGATTTTAAAAGCAAAACTAATAAATAATAAGTAATGAATTGATAATATGTTTGATCAAGTTTTCTTAAGTATTTTATTAGATTTTAAATGAAAATTATAATAAATATTCACAACTGATTGATAGTATGTTTTATCAAGTTTTCTTAAGTTTTTTAAAAGACTCTAAATGCAAAATTATTAAATAATGATTAAATCCTTTGGCCTGAAAACTCATTCATATATTTCTCCTACACATTTCCTTACCTGCACTCTGTTTTCCCCCTGTTTTTGGCATTCAAAGCCCGATTTTCCACCATTTTCCACACTTTCCAGCACCAAACGCTTGCTCTGCCCATTTGCAGCTGCCTTTGCCAGCGAAACGCACTCACCTTTTGTGGTTGCCAATTGCTGATTAGCTGGCTAACTCCTTTGAACCTGAATTTTTGCATCTATCAATTCAATTTGTAAATCTCATTCCAGGCGATTAATCGTCCATCTTGAGATTTGCTCATCTAATTTCAGTTTCAAGCAGAGCATTTTTGCCGCTGCGTTCCCGGAGCGGCCAACTGTGCGTATGCGCAATCCTGTCGCTGTGGATGGAGGTTGAAGGAAACTTAAGCAATGACCATTCATTCTGCTGCACTGACTCCGACTCTCGAAAGATGCATTGCAATTGTTTCTCTATTCTCTGTACTCGTTTTCATTTCCATTTTTATCCTTTTTTCCTTTTTTTTTTGCTGGCATCGCAACGATTTTTCTTCCTCTGCTCCTCTGGCGGAGCCATTACTTTTGCTTTAACTTGCACTTAGCCGCTGACAAAGCAGCTGCAACTGGTCGTCCAAGGGGGGCTTTCCAAAAGGGGGGTTCCAGAGGCGTACCATGTGCATCATTACTCTTGGCAGGCATGAGTTGACAACTCCAGTGCATGGGTATTGGCTGCCATTTCTGGGCAGCGCAAGAAAAGACAAATATTGCACATGTCATTCGACGTGAGCGAGTATGATGAGCTCGATGAGCAGGACCAACAGGGCGCTGCCAGCTGACAACATAAAGTTTCATTCTAAAAAAATGTATACAAAAATGATTATTTAACAAAAAAAAACAGTATTATAAATGTGAGTTTAAGAAACTAATAAGCAAATAAGCAGTATTTGAGGAAAAATGGAAAACTTAAAGTTGCTTTTTTAAAAAAAATTATTTAAAAGATTATTAATCAAAATTAAATCATTATTATAAATTAATGATTAGTAATTACAAATTTTTCTATACGAAAGCGTCAACATAATAAATTTTAAATTCTTTAAATTTTTTATAAATCTATTTGGAGAATTAAATCCAAATCTTATGCACGTTTTCTCAGATTTCTTAAAAATGGATTTAAAGCTGACAAATTTCAAAGGCTTAGCTTAATAAAGGTTTTAGCTTAATACCAACTTTAACCTTACCATATACACGAAAAATTTGATGAATAATATCTTAAAGTCCGCCCTTTAGTTATTATTTAGCTTATCATTATTCAAAAAGTACAACTACAGACATCTTACATTTTTAGTTCTTAAATAAGTCAAGTCACACAAATACATGCCTAGCTTAACAAAGCTAAATTGTTTGCCATTCACCTGCATTTATTGCTTAGTTAGTTTTTTAAAAAATATTTTGACTATGTTTAACAAATATTAAATTTTATCCATATTTAAACATTTATGGGAAGTACCTCAACTTTTCAGGGTATGAAAACAATCAGTGGAATCTGGGTGAATCTACAAAGAATTTCCATTACGAGCATCTGTTCCGAGGAAGCATATTGCCAGCTAGATTTACCGATACTCTTCTGTATGCTCTCTCTCTCTTTTACTTCATGTATGGCCATCTCTCTCACTGGCTGTATTTCCTTCTCTTTCCCTCTTCCCCGCTGCAATTGCCTTCTGGATTGACAACTCCGAGACGACTTTGGGCTATGACTTATTCATGTCAACCGCTGACAAACGGCGTTCTTTGTGGAGGGTCCTTTTGGGAGAGGTCCTTGGAGAGGAGCATGGCATGGCAACCATGAGGCCTTCAGTCAGGTGCAGATGCACTGGAGGGAACTGCAGAAATCACTTTTCCCAATCCCAATGCCATTTGGCGTTGGCATACTAATGAACTGTCACACGCACAAAACCGCCTCAGCCTGTTTTAGAGGTTTCTGAGGTGATGTCTCATTCTCCCCCACTCTCTCCATCTCTCTCTCCCTCTATAGCCATCCCTCTCGCTGGCAGTGCTGCTCGTCTCAAGTGCCCATATATCTTTCAGGCAGTTGGGCGCTTAAATTACACTAAATCACAGCCAAACAAATTGAATTTTAAGTTGGCCATAGAAAAACCGCAATGCAGCCGCCTTCTGCAAGGAAAATCACTTGAAAAGGGGGTTAGGGTAATAGGTTGGAGAAGGGGGGGGAACAGGAAAAGCAGGAGCCAAAAGAAGTCCTTGCCAAAATGACGAAGCAGTCTCCTCCCTCTCTTTTCCGCTCCCCCAGGTGTCTTTCATCGTCATCTTATTGTATTTTTGAGGCAACCACTTGCCCATCCAACATCCACCACCCACAACAGACATTAGGCTGACAAACAATGCGGCCATCAGCCCATCAGCCCACCAGCCCAGCGTGTTTTGGCCAGATTGATGTCAGCCAGCCAAACACTTGAAATTGCAGTCGGTGGCCAAAAAAGAAGAAAAGAAGCCCATGGAAGAATCCCAGCAGCACTCGGCTATGCAAAAAAAAAAAAAACACCAAAAAATCAAGCAGACTAAAAAAAAACAAAAAAAAATAAGGAAAAGAGTACCTGAAAATGCAAAGAAGCAAACTCGAACCGGAAGCGGAAGCAAAAGAGGCTCTGATTTTGACGCTGGTTCAGGTGACTAAGTGAAATTATAGAACAAATTATGCAGGCGTCAGCAGCCGACAATGGTACAGGATTATGGGAAAAAACAGGGTAATATTAAGTTAAGACATAAATATATATATAAATCAAATAGTACTAAATAAAATTTCAGCCCCTCAAGTAGAAAAAAATTTGTTAAATTAGTTTGAAGACTTAAATGTTAAGCACATAAAAAAGAATCACTTAAACTATAAATAATAATAATAAAATAAATATAATATATATAAATATATAAAATTAATAATACTTAACTACAACAAAATGATCTAAAAACATTTTAAATAGATATTTGGCATTGCTTTACGAATTTTAATTCGAATTTTAAATTATTAACTATTAAATTAAATTCATTAAATTTTATTTATGAGATATTTTTATTTTTTATTTAAGCTAATTAGAGAATAACGTGTAAAGATTAGGATCTAAATCCTAATTGAATTACTAACAATATATAGTTTTTTAATTTGTATGTGTAATTTTATAGTTCTGACACTATTAATTGATTAATTTTTATATAAGCTAATTAGAGAATAAAGTGTAAGGCTATGTTTTATTTTCATATCTTTCTATAAACAGATTTGTCTTAAAATTATGTACAAATTTAAAATTAAATAAAACATAAACATTTATTTAGTTTTACTATGAAATTGGCTGGTATGTCTAAGTTTTATCCCACAATATAGGTACCTTGTAGCTATTCCGTTAGCTTCGCCACCCCTTTTTTCCGCCCACCATGGGCGGCGCTGACTAACGAACACTATCAGTTAAATCTTGAAATTGCACTTGGCAAGCGTTCAACATGCCGCACCTTATTTGGCCACCTAGTGCACCACCCAGTGCACCACCCAAGCCACTTTCCACCCGGAAAAGCCAGCACCACCCACCGCATTGGCGTGGTTGACATGCAAACATGCAGCCAAGGACCTGGACCTGAACTCCACTTAGCCGCGCTGTCCAGGTGAAAAGGAGGATGGATTTTCCGCCATCGGATGGGGGGAAGGGCGGGGGGTGGTGGGTGAAAGTGTGGAGCAGGGGCAACATTTCAAATTGCTTCGCATTACACGCCGTTCAAGGCGCCAAGGATGTCCCTTGGATATCTTTTGTGCCCCACAATTTTCATTTCATTTTTCGGTTCGTTTTTTAACTGCTCGCCGCAGATGCTATCAATATATATCTTGCTCTTCTTGGGGCAAAAAAAAAAATACAAAAAAAAAAGAAAAGAAAGAAAAGAAAAGAAAAGAAAAGAAAAGAAAGAAAGGAAGCAACCTCCTCTGTTTTCCTTTGCCTTGCCACAATATTTCTACTCGAGATTTCATATCATTTATCAGGCTCGACGACAAATTTGTCATTCTGAATCTGTCAATTTCTGCTTTATTAATATTATACGAGGCCAGCTGGCCACGCCCCCCATTCGCCCTCGATTTCGACGGGGCGGAGGGGGGAGGGGGTGGAGTGTGTTTTCACTTACAGAGATTTGATGAACCCACCGACCGCAGAATTCGCATCTGAATACCACCCACATCCACATCCTCAGCCTCATTTTCAGTTTCAGTTTCATCTTCATCCACATGTCCTTGGTGGGCGGTGGTTGCTGCGGTGGGCGTGGCTGTCAGGCGGTTGACTTGCCGTTGACAGTTGTCTCGGCCTCAGACTCAGTAGTCACCTGAGTGGGCGGCGCAGGGCAAAGGGGGAGTGGCAGGATATCAGACGAGCAGTATGCTTTTGGCCCAAAAGACCAAAAAGAAACGGACGATTTATTGCCTCCTTGCAAATGTTCGCATAATTCAGCAGATGAGTTTTTAGTTGACAGTTCGAGAAGGGGGCGGGATTGGCAATGTCGGGGGCGTGGCAGCGGGAGGCCCAACAAAATCAGGCCCATCGAAACTAATTGAGTTGGTAAGACAGTAAGCTTTATATCTGGTGCAAAATTTGTTTATTAAGAAAACTCTAAGTTGGTACATAGAAATAAAACAAATAAACAAATGTTTTTTAAATATTTTTATTATTTCTAGACTCAAAACTGTGCTTTTTTTTGGTATGATGTTTGTAATCAATAAACTTTAACTTTTTAAGCACCTTTAAAAAAAAAAATTATTTTTAAAATTTAAAAAATAATTTACATTTGTTTACAAAAAGATTTTTATATAAGAATTAAAGGCAACTTAAAAAAAAAAAGTGTCACAAAATGCAAATGTAAAAATGAAATATTTTTTGTCTTAGAAAAAAAAAAAAAAACATTTTAAATTTAAAAATAATAAAATGTATCAAACTTTTGATTGAAGAAAAAAACATTAAAATACATTTAAGCAATCAAAAGTGATTAAATAAACCCTCTTCCGTAAGACTAAAAATTTTTTAAAACCATGACAATTTTTTTCGTTAATAAAATCATATTTTACTTACCCCTCTGATCGATTTGTATTGATTTGACCCCTTTGGCAATCTCCACTGTACCCAAAACCCCATTGCCATATAAAACATGTAAATTGCCAAACGATTTCTAATCAAATTGAGCAAAGAGCTGTGAGAAATTTAATGCCATAAACAGACTTTTTGGCACGGCATAATTTAGCCAGCTCGAGTGTGTGTTTTTGTGTTCAAGGGTGCATGAAAAGCGGGGAAAAATCACCTGGCAGCAATGAAAAAAATTGCAAACGTTTACGCCTGTGAATTTTATTGATGGCATAAATAACGAAATAAAAGGGACACCGGAACGAAGGCCGGAAGCCGTGTTAATGGCAGGTGGAAATGGGGCAGATGCTTGGGCATCCCGTCCGGCAATCCTGTATTTACTATATATATATATTTCGCCAGCTGCTGACAGGACATTGCCTAATCTGGCTGAGCATTTTCCTAGCCGCAGCAGCCTTTTTTTCCTCTTCTGTCCTATGTCCTGCGCATATCAATTCCTTGTCTTAAATTGACATTTTTCCGGCCTCAACTTTGTCTAATAACATAAACATGCCGCACACACACACATTGGGCCTGTCCTTCGTACTTCGTCCTTCGTCCTGAATTCATCCTGCGCCACTTTCGGTCATAAAGCAATCAAATAATAATACAATGAATTTTTATTGCCGAATTATGTTAAAAGTGATTTGAATGCGACAAATGCGAGGGCCATTCAGAGGGCAGATAATGATGATGGGAAAAGTGAAGTGGGCGGTTAAGAAAAATAGGACAAAATGAAAATGAAGGGGAATACGGTATTGTTATCAAATAACATGTATAGGCTTGTGACACATTTATTGCACAATTTAACTTTATCACACTAAATGTCAGTGCTGAAATGTTAAAGCCCTTAAGAGATTACAATTTTTAATTACACTTTGCCACTTCCACCACTAAAATATCATGTTTCCGAACAAAATTAAATGCACAATTCAAAAGGATATCTGCATTCTCCTCATTTCTGACACATATCCTTTTACGCATCCCTTTGGCATTCACTGCTGAAACTTTGGCTCTTCATTTCGGCTGGCAACGTTTTCCCTAGCCAATTAAATTTTTGTTACTGACTGACGGAAAAGAGCTGCTAAGGCAAACACCTCAAGCTTCGCCCCCCTTTCTCCCCCACCTTGGATCCTTGAATTTGAAAGTGTATCATTAACAAACAACAACAACAACGACGTTTGGCATAATAGTTTTCCCTTTGGAAGGGGGCAAATATTTTTGGTTTGGCAAAAAGTTGTGCCGCTTGTTGTTTCTTGGTTGTTTTGGCAACAACTTTGCTGTTGACAGTTCTATCTCGCTCTTATCTCCGCTTGCTCCTTGTCTCTTTCGCACTCGTATAGCCATCTCTTCCGCTGGTGCTTACATATATTTTGCAAGAACTAAAGCGAAGCTTGTGCAAATTAATTTAAGCGCCACATGCAAAGAACTTGCACGCAAGGTCTTCTTCGCACCTTGTCACTGCACCTGTCCATGTTCTATCCCCCCACGCTTTTCCATCCGCTTTTCCACCCGCTTTTCCCACCTACTTTTCATCACTTTTTCCTGTTTTGGGTCTGCCTTTATAAAGTACGTTGGAATTGAGTGCGTGACACGACAACAATGTGCTCAAAGTAGGAATTAACTTTAGATCTTATATGAGGTGACAATATAAATCTAATCTTTTGAATTTAATGCACAATTAGGAATTTCTGTTATTTATTAACAATTCAAAAGCAAGAAACACTGGATTTTTAATATCAATTAAATAAATCGTCACTAATGAGTAAAAATAATAATTTAACAAACATAACTAACATAATTGCTAACAAAAATAATACAAATCATAAAAGCAAAGATAAAAATACAAATTTTTATTATTAATACATATATAAAAATTGACATTAATTTTGAATTTTTGAGAATATAATCAATTCCTCAGTTATTACACTGTGACTAGTGCCTTAATAATAAATTATAGAAATAACTAAATATTACTTAAAAACGTGTCTTAAAAAATTCTGTAATAAATAGATCAATGAATTCCTGTCTTAAAATTGATTATTGGATACTATTTTAAACCTGCGAAAGCAATCGCAAGACTTTTTTATTTGCTGTGTCACTTCTGATTGTAAGCAAACTATATTTTACAGCTAAAAAGCAACACACTGCGCATACGCGTTCAAAGCGTATCCCACATTACTTATACGCAACGTTCGCCGTCTCTGCATTGGCATCACTGGCAGAAAACAGATGACATGCCATGCCTACCCCCCCTTTGAAAAATCGGGCGACTCGAAAACTTTTCACATATTTGCTTAGAAAACTGTCTGACATAAATCATATGCAGTCGCACACCTTCCTGCTGATTTTCCTTGCTCTTTTTTTTTTGTTTTTTTGCACTAAATGGGAAAAGTTCAACTTAATTAGCGTTTACGCTGCAAAGTTTCCTTGCCCTCTTTTGATTTAATTTTATTTGCTCTGTTTCTTTTTTGTTTTGTATTTTTGAACAGGTCCCCTGGAAATCAGTTAAATAAGATTGTCAAACTCGAAGCGGCCAAGTGTAAATAAGGGTAAAGTTATATATATGATGATGGCATGGAGAAGTTGCTGGAGGAATAACAACAACCAAACAGAGCAAGTTTTCTTTTTTCTCTGGCCATTTTCTGTGGCGTCTCTCGCATTTCGCTTTCTATTTTACTTTAACTTGGCCAACAACTTAACACGGCCAAAACAGCAAGTGTGTGTGTTTTTGTGTGTGTGAGTGTGTGTGCTTGTGTTTGTGGCACTTACGCAGGACAATTGCATTTTGGTAACGGAAGCGAAAATTGCTTCAAATGGCTGCAGATCGGAAGTGGAAGTGGAAATGGCCGCCAGGCAAAATCGCTTCCACAGTTCAGCCAACTTAGAGCGTTGCCATCGAGTGTGTTTTTTTTGTCCTTCGACTTGTTCAGCTTTGTTGTGCTATTGAAGAACTCACAGCTTGAAAGTTGCTGAGAGTAGCGATAAACAATAAAAACTTTAAAAGCTTGTGCTAAACAAAAAAAAAATTTTTTTATTAAAATCCCATACAAAATGTAGCATAATTTTCTTATATATCATAAAAGTTTTTTGTTTGCTATGCAAAAGTTTTTTTTTAATCTTATGTGTTTGGCAGGTCGCCTAAAAAAATCATTTTGTTACAACTTTTTGAAAAACTAGCTAGTTTGGCGAGAAATTAGCTAGAATTAATGAAAATTTGCTCAAAAACTAGCTAATTTGGCGGGAAACAAGCTAGAAAAAAGTAATACTTTCCGAATTGCTCTTTTTGTATTCTTGTTATTGCTGAAAATCCTATATATACTTGTATAATTTTATATTCATTGACTTTTCCAATAATGGAATTTAAAGGGTATGTTGCATCACGGCCATATTAAGGTTTGGATACCCTCAAAGGTTTTTTTCCAGCTAAACTGTGAGCTATGTTCCCATTACCCAGCCACGCCCACTTCACCCAAACAGTGCCGCCCACCCACAGTCAATAGCAATTGCAATCCCAATCCAAAAGTTCCACGCAAGCAAAGACCAACTTGCCAAACGAACTTGGGCTAATGTGCCGCACTGTCTGTGTCTGCTTGATGTTGCTGTTGCTGCTGCTGTTGTTGCTGTTGCTGTTGCTACTGCCTAGTGTTGCTGCTGCTGCTGGTGGCCCCGTGGCTGTTTGTTGGTAGCTGGATGGCTAGATGGCTAGATGGCAGCATTATGCAGGCTCGCCCGAGCACAAGACACCAAAAACCAACAATGGTAGTGGCAACAACGAAATGCAACAAGACGAAAGGAGTTGAGATTGGGTTTGAGGATGAGGCTGAGGATGGGGGTAAAAATCAAATAAATAAACATTCATGTGGGGGAATGTGGCAGGGGCAGCATGGAGAGAGACCAGACTAGAACCCATTGTCCAAGGAGTGGGGAAAGTTGCTTTTTCCTGCCGCAAGGCTGCTTCAAATGTTTTATAGGTGATAGAAAAATATTTTGCGAACGTGATGAGAATTTATCGCTTGCCATCGCCTTTGCCATCGCAGAGGCAGCATCAAATGGACTAGGCAAAAAAGCCGAGTACAGTGGTATCGACAACAAATCAGCAGCAACAGCAATAAGGACTCTCTTCTGGCGAAGGACGAAGAACAGGCGGCAAAATATGGCATCCTGGGTGCTGGCAAACGCCAAACGCTTAAATAAACTGACTGTAAATGATATGAGGTTGCCGCCTGGTTGGTTGCCTGCCATCTCAACTCGAGTGGTAAACGGGTGAATAAGGGGTAGCACACCAGACTTTGGGCTAAGATGAACTCCCATTGAGAGCAAGGCCAACTCTCACTCTCTAAGCTGCGAAAAAAATATATACTTTTAATTGATAACTATAGTTCGAAAATCCTAAAGGATACTTTAATCGTATATTAATTAATATTTAAGGGTAAATATATTAGAAAAATAATTAAAGCGCTTAAAATCGTTTAAAATGAATAGGCTTCTAAAATTCTTTTAGCTTTTTTGGCAACCGGTTCTGAAGCTATCTCTAAAAATTTTTAAAAATTAGAAACTATACAAATTTACTTTTATAATTAATTAATTTAAATTATAATTGCACTTTAAGCCACAGAAAACAAGTCTGTCATTACTAGATAAATTTAAGTAAAATATTTAATCAGGTTTGTTCCATTATGTTTTATAAAATTGTTTCTTATAGAGCTTAGTTAATGCCCTTGGAATTGAAAAAATTATAGTTTTTAATTTATTTTTTTAGCAGTGTACTTTCTTAACACTCTTCTGCCCTTCTTAACCCCCGCTTGCATTCATTTGTAAGTGACGTCTGCCCGGGGCCTGTAGTTTTCCTTAGCCCACCATTGGCGGGTTAATTAATTTCAATTAAGTTTCTCGCTGCTTTTCCTGGCCCAGAACAATGTGAGTAGTTGGCTGGATGGCTGAATGGCTGAATGGCTGGAGCAAGTAGAAAATTAGCCAGGAGAAAGTTCACAAATGAAATCCACAAATTGCAGTCGAATCTATACCGCCAATACTACAGTTTTTTTCTATGACAATATATGTAGTTGAGTGCAGGAAACTTCTCGGCAATTAATTCAAGTTAGCTTCTTTTTAGTCGAGCTCCGAATTAAAATTCATTTGAAAAGGTTGAACACGGGAAAGAATGAGGCCCCTATTGGCAGTATGTGCAGTCGAAGACAAAACGATTCTGGGCTGAAGGACTGACACATTTGAAGAACTTAACAAACCGTAAGAAATGGACATTAAACGAATGCTTCCTCGGGCGGCGACTACTTCTTGTATCCTTGATTGTATTGCTAGTGGGTGGTAAGTTCTAAGGGGCGTAGGGTGGTGGGTGGGTAACAGGGGGTTGTGTGAAGGTCGCTGGCAGGTCAACGTCTCCGTCTCAGCCAGCAATTCAAATAAAGTCCTCGACAGCAATGAACCTTTACAAATTGAAACGATGATCCTTCTGGGGACGACACGACGACATCACGACACATTTTTGACACTTGCGGTGGGCGTACTCCTCTTTGGGGGAGGGGGCGTGGCAGGGGCTCCATGTGAATGTTGTTGACTTTTGTTATTTGTTCGCTTGTTAACTTTAAACGCTGTAAATGGCTTTGAAAACTGGCAGGACACAGTTCAAGATACGGGACAATGAGCTTGGAGGATCTAGAGATGGTCCAAATACGAATTTACTAATCGATTATTGGTAGTTTGATCCCCAAAAGATGTCATAACTTTCAAAAATAATAAAAAAGTTTTAAATATTTGACTTGATTGAGAAAACATGTTAGAATATAAATATAATCTTCTATACTAATTAAAGTCAATGAGAATATGCTGTTCATAAACATACACTTTTTTATCTAAAGTTATTTGATTGGGCTTACCTTTTATAAAAAATATGATGTTTCAATTTCCTAATATTAATATTGAAAAAAATTCCATTTTCCTAGTTTCAAAAATTAAACAAAAACTGAACTCCAGCTAAAAATATATCACTTTAAATACTTTGAATGGATAAATCTACTTTTTACTAATAAGAACTAAAAAAAGTAATTGTAAGAAATCCATAAATTTATATATGACTTAAGCAAACAATATTTGTCCAGTCCAAAGTGAAAAATATTTAAATTGAATACGAAATATTTGGATTTACTATATTTTTTTACAATTTTGTTTTCCATTGCATTTTTTTTTTTGTATACCCTTCGTGACTCACGAAACCTGAAGGAATGCCATCGCCAGGCGAGAGCTTGCCAATGTTTGTCCCAACCAACAAATTGGACACAAATAAAAATGCTATTGACACAGTTTGTCAAAATGCCAAACTGTCCTTTGTCCTTTGTCCTTCGTCCTGCGTCCTTTTTCCTTCTGGGGTTTGTTTTAGGGGGAGTCAGAGTCAGAGTCCCCCTTTTGTTTGGCCATCGAAATAAGCTTGATAGAGTTGTTATGGCTGCTGCCATTTGTGCTCATCGCCGTTGATTTGTTTTGGCTCCTCAAGGGGCCCGATGTCCTGGAATCCCGATGTCCCGATGTTCCTGCCACTGCCACTACTGTCCCACTTTTCGGGTTAAAAGGGGCCAAACCAAGTCCCGTCCACTGGAGTGTATTAAATGTTTGCCCAGAAAGCCTTTCTCCTTTCTCCATTCGCCTTTCGGGCCGTGTGACAATGACGAAGTGTTGACAAATGTGTTAAGGGATTTGCGGTCGGTTGGACGGGGTCCACTGGCCATCGATGATTGCCGAGTCTATGGCTTTTGATTTCGCTTTAAAACTTTCCCCAGTGATCCACAGACTCATAGAAATAAGCAAAGTAATGTCAGCTTAATAAATTATAAGGCCTTAAAAATAATGTATTGAAAAACCTAAAAATGATTACTTTATTGATAGCCAACAGTTGTTAAATAACATTTATGTTGCTATCCATGTTTTACTATATTTATAATAATATTAATAATGTTTATTTTGCCT
This sequence comes from Drosophila gunungcola, assembly GCF_025200985.1. Taxonomy (NCBI): domain Eukaryota; kingdom Metazoa; phylum Arthropoda; class Insecta; order Diptera; family Drosophilidae; genus Drosophila; species Drosophila gunungcola. The sequence continues at coordinate 63,841 of NW_026453269.1, forward strand.
TAAATAATTAAATAATTTGCCTTAGAAACACAAAAATATATTTAAAACTAGGAATATAGAATGGCTTAATTAAAAACTTTATTTCCGAATGTATGGCCATACACAAATTTACAAAAAAACAAAAATAATTTTTTGTTTTGTATTTCTAAATATGATGCTTATAACTTCAATAGGTTGACCATTATTGGGCCATATTCTGCATAACTTCTCACCCTGAGCGCAATACCTATTAAACTGAGAATTTGTGCCTCATTCTCGACAATTTCCCACCTGAGGGGCATTACTTTTCCAGGTGGCCGAGTGTACTACTATACTTGTGCACTTTTCGGGCATTGCCCATTGGCCAAAACTGTATTTAACGCTCAACAAAGGCCGCATTAAGTGTCCTGGCATGGCGGCCGCAGGCAAAAGGGATAAAGGATAAAGGAGGATCTGGAAAATGGGGATTCAGAATAAGGAGCTCTGTGAGTCTGCCTGCCTGCATTGAATTGCATTTAATGCATGGCCAACATAATTTTAATGAGTTTTTGCTCTTAATCCGTTTGCAAGATGTTGTCAATGAGCCTGCGGCGCCTCTGCCCCCGTTTTTCCCCCATTTTCCGCCTTCGCTTTTCCCACTTTTATATTTGCTTCTTTTTTTTTGTGCACTACTTTTGTGGAAATTCTTTCATAATGCGCTGCCAACAGCCGCCTGTCAACGTGTGAGTGTATGAGTTTATGTGTGTTTGCTCCATGTTTTCCTTTTCTATCTGCAGTGCAACAATTTCCCTTGTGACCGCCAGGCATTTTCCACCCCCATTCCCGCTGTTTGTTATAATTTTCCGCTCTTTGCAGCATTTTAATTTGATTTTAGCCAGCAGAAACGGCGCCATTTCGCTACTCTCACTTACTTATGGTATATAATCATTTTTCATTGGCGCCTATGAAAATCTAGGCAGAGTATTTCAATATTTGCCATATGCTCTTCTTTTCCCCAGGCATTTTCATGTGACACTTTTTCGCTTTTCGTTTGTTGGCAGCATTTTGTCTGTTACTCGTACCGCCTTTGGGCATTTGAAGTTTTTAATCTCGCTTAAGTCGGCCCACCTGAAAATCCCCTTTACAGAACATAAGCCCAAGATCTGGGCTTAATGCCCAAAATCGAATTGATTGAAATGCCAATTAACCAATAACTGCTCTTTGTGTGCAATTGCGGAATGCCCAAGAAGCCAAGAACCCAAGAAGCCAAGAGGCTGTTGTATTCGAGGCCGAATTCGCAATCAAAGCGCATTTCAGGGCAATGCCAGGAATTTGGCCATAATATTGGGCCTCGAGGAGGAGCCATTCCTGGACTCGAACTCTGGGCCCTGCTGCCTCGGCCTGCGGTTAGCCAGAATCAAAGCCAAAGCGATGAACAACAAAATAATACACTTATTAGATAAATATAAGTTATTTAAACAAAAGTTGTTCATTAGAAACCAAAAAAAAAAATAGCTAAAAAAATAAAAGTATGTGAACAATTTGAATATGTGAAACATCACATTCCATTGTTTTTTGTGCCGAGAAGAAAAAACATTTTAAAACATAAATAAATAAAATCACCAGATTTGTATTAACTTGCATAATATATATTTTTTGTATCTGAAAATAAAAAAATTATTTGTCAATATTTATTTAAAAACATTTTGTTTTAATAAAATGATGAAAATCGTATTAATAATCATTTAAAGATAGTAAAGTTTAGTAAATTAGCAGGAAGAAATCGGTAAATGTGCTGTATAGGAATTTATTATTATAATTTTAAACAGAGTAATAATCTATATACATATTTTCAAATTCAATTGGAAATTTTATGACGAACTCAAAGATAAATGACATTTTGGCTTTTGACCATTAATTTCCAATGTTTTGATTCAATAAACGATCAAAATCGATTTTTTGAGAAATTAATTTTATTGCCAATTTTTGCATTTTTGATAAGGGGGTACATCATCATTTTTTGCGAAAATTTGAAAATCTGAACATTTTTTAGCTGTGAATGCCAATCGATTGGGAATTTCACGACGAATTCAACAATGTATTACATTCCAAGTTTTGACAATTATATCCCTGGGTTTTGATAAAAAAAACCGATTTTAAAATGTTTCGTTTTGGGTTTTTGGAAAAATGTAAATAATGAACATTTCTTAATTGTTTTTTTTGTTGTAACTTGGCCAAAATAAAAGGCATAGCCCCAAACGTTACTGTTTTGTAAAGCTGGCAACCTATACTATCTATCTCCAAGAGATTAAGAAAAATATATTTTGTTTTGATACAAAATCCTATTTTTTAAAATGGATTTTTTGAACATTTTATTTTATGGCCAATTTTTGCATTTTTGATAAGGGGGTTTTTTTTTTCAATGTTGGCATTTCCGCTGATGAATAACATTATATTTATAGTACATTGTTAGTAAAGAGTACACTTTTCAGAAATACAACCTGCCAGCACCGCGAATACCGGTTGTAATCAGAAGCCACTAAACATTTTCCAAAAAAGCTGGTGGAGGTGGCGAAAAAGTGGTGCATACTTCACCGGGCAGCGGGAAAATGTAAAATATTTTCAATTAATTCGTCGTAGCTGGCTGCCACCACAATTTCAATTTCATTCCAAAATTTTGGCGAGCGCACAAAAAAAAGAAGGAGAAATTAGAATATTTTCATTTGAATCAGTCTCGCTTTCATCTCGACGCGGCCACGGCCCAACCCTTTCACAGTGGCTTTCATTTAATTTCGACCGCCCTTGTTTGTGCAACACTTGAGCGAACCGAGGAGCCGGTGGCCCCCAGCCAAAGGATCCAAAAGGATCTAAAAGTATCCAGAAGTATCCAAAGGCAGCCGTGTGGTGCGGCAAACTAATAACTTTCTCCTTGGCTTTTCCGGTATTTGTTTATTCATGAGTTTGATTTCTGTGGCCGGCCAAGACTTTTGTAACTTTTTGAGCCGCTCAGGTGAAAGTCGAGAAGTTTGGGTGACTTTATGGGAGTGAAAGGGAGGAAGCGGGTGGGGGCGGTGGCACCTCCGACAATCAGCAGGGTTAACCCATTGAGGCCTGCAAAACGCATAATTATTTTATTTGTATTCGGTCACCGTTTAATATACATTTTTCACGTTTTTTCGCCTCATTTTTTGCGTATTTATTTATTGGTGTTTGGTCTAGAGAGGTTTAAAATTTAATTGGTATGAGTAACCAATAGGAAATGTTAATTCTTTGAAGCTTACAACTTTTTAAAAGAATTTTATTTAAAGGAAAAATATTTGATTTTATTTTCATATACAGAGGTATAAAAAAAAGTTCAATTGGTTTTAGCAAGTATTTTGATTTCATTTCATCAACTGGTGTAAATATTTTGTTTGTAATTTAAATATTTTAAATTAAAAATAAAAAAATATATAAATTATGTTTGAAAAATATGTCCTATGCTTTTAGCATACCATTTAATATCTGCTATCTTATAAACCGAAAATATGCGATGCTTATGGCAAGTTTTCACTTTAAATACTTTATATTTGCCCAATATCATGTCCGCAGCTTCCACATTTGTGTTATTCCATATTGGCGTGATGTGATGGTGAAAATGTTTGCTGCTTTTTTGGGCTTAGCCGGGGAATCCCCCAAGTGGATATTGAAATGGTTGCACTGCACTCTCCGCAAATCCCATCTGCCAGGTTATATATGTAGACATATATATAGGGGGGTGGGCGAAAGAGATAGGTGTCCGGCATTAGAGAGAGATGGCGACAAGAGCGGGCATTACACAAAGGCCTTTTTGGCCGATAATGGAGCTTATCTTGGCGGGGATAACGTAACGTAGCGCCAGCATAAAGCATAAAGCCGTAGGCAAATACTCAATTTGGTGGCCGAAACAAACAAGCACGCATATTTATAAATATCTTCATATATTAATATGTGTGTGTAGGGGGGTGTGAGTGCGTGTGAGTGTGTGTGTGCTTTGTGTGTGTGTGGGAAAATTGTATTATGTGCGGCATAAATTCGCATCGTCTGCCATTTGTGCGAACGACATCGACATCATTGACATTCATTGGATTTGGTGGCCATTCGCACCTGATGCTGACTACATGATCAAAAATTTGATAGTAAAAATAAATATCTGTATATATATATATATTTAAATAAAATACAAAACTATAATATATATATTTCAATTAATGTGAAAAATGATTGACTAAAAATAGTTGATATTTAATGTAATGATTTTTAATTCTTTTAAATATGTTTTAAATTTGAATTCAAATTTTGAGATAATAAAATTAATAACAAGTCAAATGCACAATTTTTAAAATCTTAAGATAATTATATTTTAAATAACTAAAAACCGTAGAGGATTAAAATTATAGAAATTTGTTACAAAAGTAATTGGACTAACCTCGTTTTTTTTACCAGTGAACCAGTGCTGGTCCCCTCAGACCCCCTCCCCTTTCCAGCCTCAGCCCCCCGCCCATGCACAAAGTGTTTTATGGTTATTCAAATGCGGCCAGTCGACGCGACCCCATAACCGTAAAATGATTTGCCAGCCAGCCAGCAGAACAGGTGAAAGTGGGGTGAAATTTGCAAAAGGGGGCGGGAAGGGGGGGGCCTTACCACACAAGTGGGTCCCCTTTAACCGCCGCCAGGCGGAGCCACTCATTATGCGCTGCCGCTTTATGGCACCCCGAAATCTGTGCTACGAAAATTGTATTAAAATTTTATTATGTCACAGATAGCGCAACACACAACATATGCAAAATGTCCAAAAAAAAAAACAAAAAAAACACAAGGCAGGTTAGCCCACCAAACAAATTGAAATAACCATAAAGTCAAATGTAAGTATGTGGCTTAAAGTTCGCAACTTGAATTTAAAACCAAAATATAACCACCTTCTATGTTTTATTTTTGCCCACTTTTCTTTCGTTTTGTGTGTGTGTGGCATTGTAGGCGTTGTGTTTTTAAAACACTTCCCCTGGACACTCTATTAAAATGTAATTATTCATTGCTAGGCCGATGCCACTTTGCACCTGACAGACCGCACTCACACACACACCTGTTTTGGGGGGTGTAAAACCCCAAAGCATTTCAATTTGGCCTTCTCAAGGGAACTCAACTGAGGTTGGCTGCCAGCATTGCTGTTTAGCATAAAGAATCCCTTAAAATAATTACAGTTTTCAAAACTGTTTTCGGGGGGAAGGCTCCGCCCCTCTGCTTCCGGTTTTTCCAGGGCTTTTTCCCAGACCCCCTTCCCCTCTTCAATTTCCCCTGTCATCGAGCTTGTTGTGTACAAATTTTTAGTGCCTTGTTCGTCGCGTTGCTTTGGCATTTATTAGCCGTTTCAGGGCTGTTGGCTGGCATTAAAAAGTTGGGGGGGAAAGGTGGCCAACAACAAGTGAAATAAAATGTTACACAAAGGCAAACAGCAAAGCTTGGCCATATTTTTAATGCGCCACCCCCATGCATTAAATTAAATGATGTGAAAATAATGTTGGTGTTTGTGTTGCTGTTTCTGTTTCTGTTTTTTTTTTTTTTGAGGGGAGCGCGCCAAGGCAGCAAATGTGCAAATAATTCGAAATAAAGTGTGACCGAAAGGCAAGTGGGGAGGACATCCTGGCATGTCCTTGGCAAAGCAGACAGACAACCACATTAATTACACACAGACACTCGAAGCACTCACACACACTCCCGCCTACACACACAAATAATTTAACGCACATTACTCAAATGCAAAATAAGCTGTTTGCAGTTTGTACTTCCACTCGTTTTTTATTTTTATTTTTATTTGGCGCTCGTGGGAAAAGCTGCTCCTCGACTCGGCATTAGCATTTAATTTATTTCGATTCATCTATGTCGCTCGCCAAAGTGTTTTCTACTTTTGGGTGCTAGAAAAATGTATTTATTCATATGCAGAAAACAGAACAAAATATTGTAACAATTTTTTAATTTAATAAGTAAAAGAAGTTATATGTTGAAAAGTTCTAGAACAAATATCATTGTACTTACAAATTGCTAAGTATTTTTATGTTTAAGATTGAGTCAAGCGATGAGCACAAAATAATGGTACAATAAACTTAAAACTGCTTTGTTTCTATTATACACACTTATAAATAATGTTAAAATTAAATTTTTACACCTTTTTGTTTTAGAAAAAATTAAAGTAAACTTAGAAGTAGACAATAAATAGCACTTTAATATATTAGCAATAAAAAAATATAATATTATAAATATAATACATATAAATATACAGAGATTATATTTATAAATTTATTATAAAAAGCATACTTCAAATATAAATGTGAGTCATTTTATTATATATTATTTTTGATCTCAAATCAAAACGATCTTTTAAGTCAAGCTTAGTAAAGGCCTATGCATTTATTGAATCAAATTATTTGCAGAAGAAAACATCTAACTGAATGTATTCATTAAACTATACATTTATACATATTTTTTTCAAGTAACTTTTCCTCTCAAATATTTTCTTTAATTTTCAAGCCAAAGCTTACCACTGTGTTGGCCAAAACAGACCGCAGCATTAGCCAGACAAGAGCTAAAAACAACAAAAACGGTTAGCTGAGCAGGCAAGTAAGCAAATTATCATATCAACACCGTAAAACAAAACAACAGGGGAGCGGTGGGCGGTGGGTGGTGAGTGGTGGCCGTGGCAGGAAAACCTTTAAAAGATGTGAAAATGATGCGGCCAAAAGTTCGCACGCAGGGCAGAAATTTAAATAAATCTTAAATGAAATTCACGACAAATGGCATGCAAATTTGTCTGGTTTTGGGATGTTTTAGGGGAGGGGGGTTGGATGGGTGGGTTAGTCCTGCGCCCCCGCCCCCGTAAGACCGGAGATGGCCATTGGGGTCGTGTCCCTGGCATTGTGAAATTTTTCAGCTGAATGCCTTAGCAGCACCGGGCTAAACAAGCTCCAGGGAGACAAAGGTCGCTGAAAAAGGGAAAAATGGGGTGGTACACTGAAAAAAAAAATGGAATAGTAAAAATGAGTAGCTGTTTAATGAATTTTTAATTTTATTTTTATTATGAACATGTTAAAGCATTATTATTACACACAATTCACATTTCATTGCATGATTTAACATCAAAATACTTAAATAAATGTAGAAAATATAAATTCATCAAGTTGCTTTATAATTTCAATGCATTTTATTTAAGTTTAATTTTGTTTATTTATTTATTATTTTCGGATATTAAAATCTATTCCGAAAATAGTCAAATACAAAATTTGAAGTAAAAGCGCAATGGATGAAAATCAAAGCGAAAAAAAATTAAATAGAGTACAAAATATTCGAGTTTACTACTTGTTTTTCGGTAGTGTAAGGAAGGCGGAAGGAAGGGAGTCTAACAAATCACCTGGAATTAGGCCGAGGCCTACCTGTGGCCACCTCCTCCGCCCACTTTTCCGACCTTCACCGGACATTCGTGCCTAATTTCATGGGCTAGCGAAGGACAGATTGCCGCATCATTAGGAAAAGAAGGATGAGGGCCTGAATCGGGCATTTTGGGGCGGGGCAACTTCAGATGTAGCACAGGTTTGTGGGGTACATACTCCATTATTTACACATTCGCACAGATAAAGACATTTGTATATTTGTAAACGAGCCAATAAGTAGCTGGTTAAATTCGCAAGAATTGGGCTTATAAATTTATAAATTCATTTATTTGACAACTTAGCCCTTCATATATAACTTATTATTTACGAAAAATGACATAAATAAATAATAAATAAATAAAAGAATAGCAAATATAAAAATATACAACAAAATGAATAAATATATTTAAATATATAAAAAAAGGAACAAAATAGGAAACAAATTTTCAGGGAAGAATGCATAAATTGACAATTTTTAAAGCGACTAAACAATCTTTTGATAGGAGTACTTAACTTAGGATATAACTTTTTCAGCCTTTACTTAATGAATATATATATTTTTTTATTTACCTCTAGTTTTCTAGAACTTAACTTTAAGCTTAATGTGTTTTCTTTTATGTGACATTAATTAAACAATTTGTTGTTCAAAGTTCTAGAAGAGTAGAGGTATTTATTAATGTTTAATGTATGAACTAAGACTCAACTCTTTTTAAATGTCTTAGTAATAAGCTTTTAATTACTTAAAAAGGTTTGTTAAAACCAAAAATATATATAAATGTATTTAGATACGAAGATAGTCCAAGCAGCTAATAGTATAAGTTCCTAAGTAAACAATTCCAACATCAGGATAAATAATTAAATAAATGAAATATATTTTGAATGCTTAAGCCCCCTTTATATAATCATTTGTTTAACAAATCACCTTTCTATTTCAAAAAAGCTAAAGCGAAACACAAACATAACCTGCGACAGTGGAACGTGTAAGTTTCCATAATGCACTTTGCTAGCTTGTTGCCTTATTCAGATGACCCACCATCAATTGGTTATGTTCTTGGCCCGGAATTATCCTGTCTGAAGTCGGTGTCTGCCCCGAGGAGTTCCATCATTAATATCGGAACAAGCATAGCTACGACTACGACTCTGATGTTGGCAAAATAAAATATGGCCAAAAGTGCAGCATGTCAGGCATGTCCCGTCTGTCTGTCCTTCGGGGGAAAATGTGGGAAAAATGTGCTGAAAATGTGGGGAAAACAGGGAGGAAAAGCTACAGTCCAGCACTCAACATGCACGGTGACAGCATTGAAAAGCATCTTTAAGATGCAACGGAGAACGTTCTGCTGACCACTTGGCAAACTGTCACTCGGGGCTACCCCCCTCTCATTTTCCGACCCAGGTCCATTTTCCCAGCCATTTTCCAACCACTGACCAACTGTCTGCATGTCTCCATGTATCCATGTCTCCAAGTCTCCATGTCTCCATGTTTGTGTCCGACTGGCAGGTTGATTTTTTCCAGGTCGATGCATTTTTTATTGGTTACATCGTTAGACAAGTGAAATATGTGTGTGTCGCCGTGCCATTGTGGGTAAATATCCGTCTGTTTTACGGCTAAGGTATCCAAATAGCAAGAAAATAACATCAAACAGCTTTAGTGATATTTTTAAATAGCATTCTGCACTCAGAAATTGCAATTATATAATTACTTGGTAACTTCACTTAAATAACTAAATGACAATTTTATACGTTTGAGATTGTTTAAAGTTAATCTTTAAATTATACATATAAAAGATAGATTAATCAAAAGATATCCCATATTTAAAATTATTCAAAAACAAACAAAACATTTTTTACAAATTTTCAAAATAAGAAATCAATTTTTCTAAAATCGAACAAAGTTTTCATGACTAATTATAATAACTAAATATATTTGTGAAATTTTTTAAGCTCACAAATTATCACGGTTTTTTCGTTATTTAAGAATATGAATAAACCAAATCAATAGAATAAAAGAATGGGGGAATATTGTAGAAATGGGTTGCTAGTATTATAATAAAGAAAGAAACAATCTGATAAACTATTTTCTGTGTCCGTCAAGTCCCAGCAAATTGAAATGCTCCAAGTGTCTGAATATTGAAAGGCGACTAAATAGTGTGCCTGATCCCCAGGCCAGAGTTAAGGCCATATGCAGTGCAACCAGCAGTACCAATATAATCCAAACACAAAGCGCCGGGGCTGATTGTTTCCGAAACTAATTACCTTCCGGTGGACGGCAGCTTTACGAGCCAACAGCTAAGGAGTTGCAACATTAGGGCATAAACTCTGCTTTACGACTGCGACAGGATTAAAGTCCGCACCGCACTTTGCCTGCCGCCGAGGCATAATAATAAATTTCATCAAGTCACCAAGTTTCGTAATATGCCACACGTATGTCATTAATCTTCAGTTTTGAGCTAAATTTGATGAATTAGTGGCCAATGGACGGACCAAACAGGGCGGAGAATGAGTGAGAGTGGGATGCTGACAGGATATACAGGAGCTGGACTCAAGCTGGACAGAGTGGACAGAATGGACAGAATGTACAGAATGTACAGAATGGACAAACTGGAGGCATTAAGTTCGCCTGGCAGCTGACGACAGCCAGTGCGGCGCTGCCCGGACGTATATCAATAAAGCCGAGCCCACTGAAAGCCCATAAGACATCTCCACACACACACATGCGGAAAAGGGTGGACCCAAACAGGTAAGATATATCAAAAAAAAAATGAAAGTTAAATTTATCAAGTGTGTCTTAAAAGATATATAAACTTTATTAAAGTGTAGAAGTATAAGTATTAATTAAATACTGAACAATATATTTCCAATAATTTTTAGTTCCATTTCTATACCAAAGAGTTTTAGACTGTAGTCTACGGCCTTTTTTTAAGACCGCATAAGTTATATTTTGATACTTTCGTGGCATTAATTGCTTAAATTTCATGTAACAAAAGTTTGTTTTCTATTAAAAATATTTTTTTGGGTGTACCCAAAAATTATTAACTTGAATTTACTTAAAATATTGTTGAGCCAAATAAGTTTAAATCGTTTAATATTTGTTGAGAGAAAAACTTACTGAGTATTTTATCACAAATCATTATTTAATTAAGTGCTTAATAATTTTACAATTAACGATCTCAACGACAATAATTAAAAAAAAAATAATTTAACTACTATTGAGTATAACAAATTTGGTATATTTCATTTAAAAGATTTGTAATTTTCGAAACTCAAATTTTCTGCAAGTACCCTATTTTATATTTAGTTTTTTTTTTTTGGTGCCAAACAAGGTTCACCCCAAAAATCACACAAACACATTCACACTTGACATGTCCTGCCTTTGATTTGGGTTCAGCACTCTCATCCTTCAGCCTGGTCCTATATATTGCCCTTTCTACCTTTCGCCGAGCAAAAGAAGTTTAACTAAAATAATAAAAGTCAAACTGTGTACAAACAGCTTTGGCCTTAACGACATGTGTGCGTGTGTGTGTGTGTCTGCGAGTGTGCGAGTGTGCGAGTGTGTGTGTGTATGTGTGTGAGTAGGCGTGTATGTATTGGTGTGCATGCGTCTGGATAAAGTTTCATCAAAGAAAAGTTAGTCCTGATCCTTTTGCCGGTGTGTCGGTGTGCGTTTCAGTGTGCGTGTTGCGTTTAATTGATATGCTAATGAGTGAAGTGAAAGCCCTCGATTTGTTTTCTCACTGGCTTTGTTTGCCTCGGTTTGGCTGGCATTTAATTTGCCAGCAAACAATTAGCCGGGAGAAAGTCGAGCTGTAAAGGTAGGAGGTACAATTTGACGGCCTAAGAAAAACCATGAGTTTATTCATGCTACAGAATTATTAAATTGTTTTTTAAAGATATTATAAGAACATATATATGTTTATCCATATTAAATTAAATGCAAAAAATTATACTTTATAAAAATTAAAATATTAATTGAATCAGCTTAATAAAGGCCTACAATTAAGAAATAATATAACAAATTTTTAAAATTAAAGTTAAAGTTTTTAAAAACCAACTTTTCTACTTTAAAAACATTGGTTTTTGAGCAACAGTGCAAAGGCCAGTTATTAATTAACTGATCTTTGAATTGGCATTTGTAACCTTTCATAGCCACGGTCCTTCGGTTGCCTTCTATGTTTTCCACCGCATAGCAATTTCCGTTGCCATTTGGCCACGTTTTTTCCCTGCCACCATTTTCATAATTAATTCTCATGCAAGTAATTAAAAATGCCAACGGCTCGCATTGTCGTGGCTAGTTTTTTTTTCTTTGCTCTTTTTGTTGTTTGTGCTGTGATTGCAATGCAAATAATAGCAGCGGGAAATTAATTACGCGCTCGCATAGTCGACAAATGTAAAAATGTAGAAAAGCTCACAAAGAAACAACAACCAACAACCAGGAAAATCCCTGCGAAATAGAACATACAATTGTATTTTCCAGCAGCGGGGACAATTGTTATATATATGGTTCACAGGTGTACGGGTGGGATAATCTAAAGTGAGTTTTCCCTCTGGTTTGTCATTCCATTAACAACTAAAATATTATTTTGATCTTGGAGATTTAGGAGGGATTTGTATTTAAAAAAAAAATTGTCAATAATATAAATTGTTTACAAGATATTTATACAAGGCAAAGTAAGTAAATAATATCTGCTGCAACCTCTCCGCAAGCACACACATACCAAAAACCTGAAATTCGAATTTAAACTAATTAATTGAATTAAATAGTTCGTAAAAAGGTTAATTTAATTATATATTTTGCTGTCTAGCGCAAGTAAATTGGTATTGCAAACAAACAAATTAAATCTGAAAATATAATAACTTTAAATAGGTAATTTGCTAATTTAGATGCTAATTATATGTATTTTATCTGGAACTCCCCAAAAAGCACACATACAGAATAATCGATTAGCCAGAACGAGTTGAGAATTATAAGTACCCAGATTAAATCTAAATGAACATTTTCGATGCCGTGGCCTATTGTAAATTTTATTAATATAACAGTAACATAACATAATATTAAATATTACAATATGCAATATTTCTCTAATTAATTGTTAAAGTGCGATCATAACAAATATCTTACCGTATTTTTAGGTGTAATTTACCATTCAAACCTTAAGAATTAAATTTAATAGTTCTTTCATCACAGAGATAATCTAGTTATAAATAAGATGGACTCACACATATTAAGAAATGCTTTTTTAATCCTTCTTATTAGTGTTTTTTTATGAAGCCGTTACCAAATATATGTGGGCTTTTCAAAGTCATTTCCCCTGTCGGTAGATAATAAACTGGAATTCTTCATTGTCCGCCAGCGCTGCGGGCTACAAAAGAAAAAATGATATAAAGGGTTGGAAGAAAGGAGAAAGGGGCAAAAGAAAGATGAGGATAGAGCTAGAGAGAAATGGCTGCCATTAACATTTGCCGTTTGCCGTTAACATTTCATTTAGCTGGCAAACGTTTTCTTTCTTTCATTTTCTATTTGGCCGCCGCTTATTCTCTTTCTTGCCCATTTTCATTTGTTTTTTTTTGCCAAACATTTTAATTATGAGCACACTTTTCAGCACCATTCCCCCCCTTTAACCCTAAACCCCACATTGTTATTGTAAAACAAACGAAATGAACAAAGTCATATGTGAGTAGCGTACTATATATGTACAGACCAACAAAAATAAAAATAAAAAAATGGGGGCGTTGTATGGTGGGCGGGGCGATCGCCAAATGAAAAGCAAACCAAATGGACATGTGGCCCGCGCATTTTGCGGTTGCCTTTCGAAGGGGGGGCTACAAACAGAAGGGGTGGTGGGGTGGTGGGTTGTGAAGGGGTCAAAAGTCACAGTAGAAGCAGAAGTCTAAGCCAAAAGAAAAGGCCAACTGCTGCTGCTGCTGATGATGATGATGATGATGCTGATGGCGATGATGATGATGGCTATGATGTGGGCCGCATTGTTGGCCACCGGCAAAAAAAAGAAAACATTAGTGATGACAAAAAAAACATAGAAAAATAGATTTTCATTTAATTCAATTTTATATTTCTGTCTTAATTAAGTTAATAATTCTAACATTCGAAGATATATAAAAATTTTTACATGTTCTATTAATGCTATTTGTTGTATTTTATTTTAAGTTTAACTCTTAATTATTTGCTGTGAAAATAATATGTTTTTATTTCATAAACGATTTTTCCAAAAGTGTATTTATTTAGTTTTTTTTTGGCTTTTTGGGTTTACAACAAAAAATAAGAAGACAAATTTAACTGTTTTGAGAATTGAGAAAGTCTTCTAAGTGTTCAAAAATTTAAAGCTTCTGATTGGAATTAATAACTATATAATTAATTTTTTAACCTAACCAATGCTTAAAAATGTATCCATTTTATAAAAAGTTTGTTAAAATACATATTTTCTAGTAACTAAAAAAATAAGCTCACACATATACTTACAGTGCCATCACTAAGGCAAATGCATTGTTTGCCGGCTTGCAAGTGTCTGTGTGTGTGTGTGTGTGTGAAGCTTTTCGTGTGTGTGTGACATGTTAACGACGGCGCTCAAATGACTTTTGTGCGGTTTAAAACCGAACCCAGAGTCTGAACCCTGACCTCAGTCATGGAGTAGCGGGTGGTACCCTTTAGCCCCCTTCAGTCCATGTCCACCCCCCTTAACCCCTTGGGGCAGCCCCTTGGCAAGCCATCATTGCCATGGCCTCGCTCTTTTGCCTTGTTCGCTGGCAGCATTTTTCAATTTTATGGTTTCCAGATGAAGTGCGTTCGACCGTAAGTAAATGACGGGGAAACCCCTCTTTTTTTGCCAATCCCCCCACTTTCCCCATCCATTGCGTCAGCTGCAGCTGTCATTGTTTAGCTTTTTGCCCTCGTCGAGCACACAAAAAATGGGAATCCCCCCTTTCTCCCCTTCTTCCTTTTCTATGTTTTTGTGTGCCGCACACGCATAAAGTTGCATTTCTTTTTTTGTGGCTTTCTTTTTTTGGCACAGACTGCTTAGCCATTGGGCTGGACCAATTTTTTTCGGGGATTCTGTTGGCCAGTTTGTTTTTTGTTTTCCCGTTTTGCCAACCGAATCGTTATGAGTTATATATGGCACTCTTGGATCAGGGGAAATCGGGGCTGGAGCACGATGATGATGGTGATGGCCAGGTGAGCGGGAAGATTGAAACTAACTGAATTGCCCAAGCGGCTGTGAACATTTCGTTTTAATTAAGAGGTCACTCCGGCAAAAGAACAAAAAAAGGGAAAAAAAAGAAAGGAAGCAGAGAAAGCAGAGAAAGTAGAGAAAGGGAAAAAAGTCCAGGGGGTTAGTTCCAGTTGATCCGTCAACTAATTGAAGCCAACTTTCAGGCTTCGCTGGCCAACGACGAAAACTATTGCGAAAAAACCGGTCAACAATTGGCCTTTATTTATTTATGAACAATATTTAGTTGGAAAACAAATAAAATCGATTTCGTTAAATACCTGAACAAACATAAACACGGAAAAACATATTAATCTGTGAAGCACTGAAAAAAACCAGGTGAATTTAACTATGCAATTGAAAAATTATATTAAATTTGTTCGGCACTAACAATTTCTTCTAAAATGACTTATTTGTATTATATTCATTAAATTAAAAATTTAGACTTGAGAATCAAATCCCAATATTTTATTTTATAAAAGAACACGATTAAGAGTAGTCGTAAAATACTTGTATTTTTTTATTTTTATATACCAATTCTCTACAAATTAATGGTCCTTTATAGGTATCTGAATATTGCTTCGACTAATAACCTTAACTTTAAGTTTTCTCCGACTGCACTTACTTATTTCATATGCTAATCCCTTTTGAGCCTTTTTTGCTTTTGCCATTGGCATTTATCTAAGGTCTTTTTTTCATTTGTTCACTCGTTTTTACGTGGCATGCTGGCTCAGCCACGCCCCCTGACCCCAACTGACGCCTGGCCCCTGACCACTGAGTACCTGACTACCTAACCACACCTGCCGCATTTTGCGGTTCGCTGTAAATGCATTTTTAATGCATTTCATTCCGTTTTTGTTTTTTTGTTTTCCACCGCCGCTAAAAGGAAATGCACATTTAAATAAAATTTAATAGATATGTCTATTTAAATATTGCAGTTGGTCGTGGTCCGCTGGCCAGCATAATTCTCAATATAAATAAATCAGCGTCCGCTCTGCGCTGCTCATAAAAGTTTGTCTTGGGCCAAATGCAATAAGAGCCAACTTTTCTAAGGCGCTGTCCAACAAATCTGGTCCATGCATCAGCGTTGACACTTTCCGTTGACTGCTGAATTTCGCTATTGCCTTTTTGGTGAGTGGCAACAGCAATTGCACAGCATAAACCAAATGGAATGGCGACAAACCAAAAGGAATGAGGAACAAAATAGGGATTCTTGTCCCTTGACCAAAATGGGTTGATGGAAGAAGGGAATGTTTATCCTTACCTTTGGCTACAAAAATTACAAACACTAAAGAGATACTTAGCCTAGTTGCATTCTTGTTGAAAAGACGCGTCGAATGACACCTAACTTTCAGAGCATCGTTTAAAATTTATTCAAGAACTAAGTTTTTTCACAAACGTTTTGAAAAACTAGCTAGTTTGGCTAGAATTTAGCTAGAAAAAACAAAATGTGTACAAAAACTAGCTAGTTTGGCGGGAAGTCAGCTAGAAAATGCTAAAACAGGCCAAATGAAAACTTTTTAAAGGTGTATTTACTAAGTCGAATGTTTAATAATTTTTCGTCACAAAATTTGATACTAGAAATTTAGTATGTTAAAGCTGCGATCGACACTTTTTTTTTTGTTTGGTATAAAGAAAATTGTGAAAAACTGTCAATTGCTAAAAACAAAAAATTAATAAAAGGCATAATATTTTTTTAACCTGAAGACTATTGATAAATAAAATAAAAAGTCAATTATGATATAGCCTTAATACATGTACGGAAATTATAAAGATATATAGATTCTTAAATATTTTAAGCCAATTAAATTTGTCTGGGTACTGGTGTAAAATTCTTAATATGCCCAACAAGAGAAATCACCATAATAATTACACAACCAAAAGGTAAACGAGATGAAGGCAGCCTGCAGATCCCCTGAGCAATCTGCCTTAACCCCTGAGTGCCCCTCTGTGGTCGGTTCGCCCTTTGTCAGCCTTTAACACGTTGACATCTCACGGGGCTGCTCTGCTCAGCTTGCGTTTTCTCGCTGTCAAGCTGCCTCCTGTTATTTGTTGCAATTTAAGTGACTTGGAATTGCAATTTATTGCTGCCGGTCTGAAGGGGAAAATCAGCCAGTACCAGTTCGTCCCTGTGCCCCGCCCCCATTCTCCCCATTTCCCTCTATAGCCAACGCCCCCCTTTTTTGGGCTGGAAATAAACAAGCTGGGGAAAAAAAGGAAAATAAGTGAGGCGCCAGAGAAATATGAGAATTTAGTGTAATGTTGTTTTTATTGCAACTTCATGTGCGGAATGCGTAGCAGGGCATTAAAGTGTTGTTGCATACACTTAGCCACCCCCTAAGGGTTAAGGGGTGGGGGACGGCGAACCGGAGATGGCGGAAAAGCCAAGTAAACTTTCCCCGAAGGACGATCAAGTGACGATTTCCGACTTGGGTTGCAGAAGATTGCTGGATTTCCTTCTAGATTTTTGCACTTAATGGTTGTAAATCTAAGAAGCTGGGAATGTAATTGTTGGCCATTCAACACTGGTTAGCTAATTAAGGCCGTCTAAAATGGAAGCCAACTTAATCTTCATTGTAAATATACATAAATATATATATATATATAGTAAACTCTTATATTATTTTTAATATAATACAAAATGTTCACTTTTATTTAAGGCTTTACTTTTTTATTAACCAATCAATTGCTAACAAAACACAAAATAAGAGTCAGACAGATAAAGAGAGAAAAATCACTTCTATTATGGCCGACCAGAAGTCCATATGCCTTGGACATTTGAAATTTGATTGTTCTTTGTGCCGAGTCCTTTGTCCCTTTTTTTTTTTGCTTTGCGCCCTGAAAGCGATATTGTAAATTTCTTTGTATTTGTCAAGCCAATTGAAAAGTTTGCGGCAACTTTGTGTTGATTTAACACCCCCCAGCACACATAAGACAACAAAGTCACAGGGCAGGCTGTCTTTCAGTCCTTCCGTCAATGAAGTGGGAAAAGTTTCTTGGCCAGGACATAAATAAGGAATTGTATGGTAAATGGCCGGCAAGGAAAACAACGTGGAAATAAAGCCGAAACAAGACGGGAAATTATTTGAAAAGAAGAAGTGAAACAGAAGATACTGTGTTTATGCTATAAATTTCATTTATTCTTGAATACATGAAGTCAACAAGACAACTACAATACATAATATAAGCAAAGATACCAGACGTGTAAAATTAATGCACAACATATTTTACATGTCTGGCAGTACTGCTAGTATTTTTATTTTAGCTGATTAAAACTAATTAACAATAAAGAGTGAAGACAAAAATAATAAATAACCTTCAAAGGGCGAAATGAATTTAATTTCAATTGTGTACTTTTACGACCGGCGTTGCCAGCTAATTTATAGCGAGTTAAGTTGAGTGCCTGTCATCATTTCAAAACATTTGATCTGAATTCATAGTCAATGATTTTTTTTATTTATCCCGTTTCATGAACTCAAATGTGCATCGTATAAACACAGTAGAGTATGGTGGGTCAGAGCTGGTGGCAAGTGACCACACAGTGATTTACGCTCATGAAATTGAGTTGTGGCGCAAATTATTTATGAACAAAGCGCACACACAGGAATAACAAACAACGGCAAACGAGGATTGTACTATAATGTCCTGGGTCCAGGACAATATGCAGTTGGTGGAATCGGTATCGAAGTCCTTCCCCAGAGGAATGTCCCTTCTGCAGACAGCTTAGACTCGACTCGACTCGACTCGAGCCATGGCCAACTTTTTGCGCCCCGAAAATAATTTATTAGCGGCAAACGAGCCAAAGTTTTATGAAAATTCAAAAAAACACAGGAACGGGAACACAAAAACAAAAAATAAAACACAATCACAATCGAAACAAAGGCCAAACAAGTGCAAGTTGAAGTTGATGTTGAAGTTGAGGTGGAAGAAGTTGATGAAGTACCCAACCCAACATTTCATTGTCAGCCGAGTTTGCCGAATCGTGCGCTTTGTTTAATATTTTCAGACTCTGTCAAAAAGTTCGGGGGGCTCTCGCAATTCGAGTGAACAAATTTATTTACTTTCATGTCCACCAATGAGTCGGGAATAATTTTGGGCATGCTTACTATCTGGAGTTGTTTGCTTGGGTATCTATTTATTTACGAAAAATGTTTGCACTTGAATTTACATTTTGTGTATAGTACCTACTTTTAATCAAAGCAAACATTTTACTTTGGAGTTTCTAAACAATAATTCACCACAACGTTTCGATTGTTCTTAGAATCTATTATATTTCTACAACTTGATATATGCATATTTAAGGTTTGTCATTAATTAACTAGATTCTATTGTTGTTTATTTAACATTGCCTTTATCCGATTTTGAGAAAATTTATAACAAATTTAATAAATTAATTTTAAATTTGTAACATTAAGATACTACATTTAAGTGTAACTTAATTATATAAAACGATAACCATATCTTTATTTATTTAACTGCTGATAAACTCTTTGTCTTTGTTTAAAAAAACAACCGAAAAACCAAAATATTTGGTGGTTTATTTTATAATTCTCAAATAAATTTGTTGGGCAAGTCGTTAAAAAAAAACATTTGTTCTACGATATTTGAAAAAATAATTAGATTGACGGAAATCAGCTAGAAAAAGTTAAACATGGTTAAAAAAAAGCTAGTTTATCGAGAATTTCGCTAGTAATAGCTAAATTTTGTACAAAAACTAGCTAGTTTGGCGGGAAATCAGTGTTTTGTGTGTTTTTGTTTAATATTAATATAATAAAATACAATAAATATTCCAGAATTAAAATTCGTCATCGCCTTTATTATAAGAGTATCCTTTGTTCGTTGAGACTAATTTCTACCCAAGTTTCTCTTGTTATTTATTGAATTTGGCACACAATTGCACAGGAGCTTATTTGTCCCATTCCTCTTCCACATTCAATTGCTCTGCCTGATAGTTATGAAGTTTATTCTAGGTGGGTGGAGGAGGGAGGGGCAGGTGTTGTCAAAGTTTTCTTAGACTCGTATTTCTTAAGCCAAAGTGGGAGTTAGGTCCCAATGGCAGTCGAATTACGCATACGCCCCGTGCTTTGCCAGACATTACGAATACGCAGTGCGGGCAGTGCGTTCGATATCATTAGCATTGGCAATTGCATATGGTACTATGATATTGCTTGTATGCTTATTTTTAGAGAAAACAATTTGCGTTGCTTAGCAAAATGCCCCCCGTTTGTCGACTTTGTATGCAAATGAGCAGAAGGAAAATTTCTCGGGATAATGTGCCATTATTAAGCGGCATTAATTTCCCAACTCCCCACTGTGTGTGTGTGTGTGTGTGTTTGTGTGTGTGTATGTGGGTGTGTGCGATGTGCTGGTTGCGTATTGTATGCCAATTAATTGAAAATCGCTTATTGCGAAATATATATAATAATTGCAATAATTAAAACCCGTTTGCAATCAGCCAAGCAGAGCAATGTGAGAAATGCCCCACACAAAACAATAGCCCAACAATTCTCCAAGTATCTTGAACTACAAAATACTCGACTTTTATTGTAGTCTATGGCTAGAGAGTCTTTGCGATTGAATTTCCTGCTTCCAGTTTCCTGCACTACTTCTTCAGCGGTCGGATGAGCATGCGAACGTAGCTGAGCGAGCCACTGGGTCCTGGCAGAAAGGTCTTCCACAGGATGCCTTTGAAGTAGCCAATCTCCTGGCCGTACTTCGACTGGAATGTGCCAAAGAGGTTGCTGCAAGCGAGATGGTTTAAACAGTTTATAGCAAAACACATTAACAATTATTTTATGAATCTAATTCATCATTTTTGTATATATTAATTTACATTTTGTTTCCATATTAAGTTTTAAATATCAGGTGCCTTTAATAATTAGGGGATGGCAATTAAAATGAAAGCAGATGACCACAAGGTATGCCAGGCTGGCTAAACAGGTTTACATATAGTAAGCTATTTGGATTTTACAGACCTATTTTATTAACTTGCTATTTAAAATGTTCGTTACAATTTTTTTTTTTTTGTATTTTAACAGTCAATTCATTTATGTGTCGTTTATATTAAAATTATTAAGTTCCAAAGCTTGCTCCATTTCTCTTCTATATTTTCCTAAGCATCTTAATTTATTGAAGCCTGGAAGGTAAGCTAGTATTTTTTTATAAAAAAAACTTTACTTTATATTGCAGTGCTTAAGTATTTAAAAGATGCATTGGAAAATTAAAAATAAAGGAACGAAAATTACTATAATGTCTTAAAATTAAATTTTAGTTAAGGCTTATTTAAATGTATATTTATTGAAATTAAATAAAATGCATTTAAATCAAATAGGAACTTTTTTAATTCTAATAAATTGCAAGTTAATTAATATATTTTTAATATGCATTGTATTTGATATAATTATTTAATATTTAATTGCAATCTTAGATATTAATATTACACCCAGAGAAAAATCATGGTAAATCCAAATATTTTAACTTTGAAATAAATATTTTCGGTGTGTTTAAATCAAAGTGTACTACACTTTCATTTTTAGTTTTAGGTATGGACAAATTTTATTTTAAATAAAAAAAAATGTAATCTACAATTTTCCTATTGGTTAAAGCAATTAGAGATGTTAATAATTACATTATCATGTTTTTAGTTAATTTTTAAATAAGTTTATATTTTAAAAATGAATGTAAAATTCAAATATTTATATGTTTTTCTCTAGGTGTATTTCATGTTTGTACCAGTGCAAGTATTACTTATGGCCTTCCACTCACCTCTCGAAGCACTCTCTGCCGTACCACCAGGCTCCTGCGTGGGTCCTGGCGCAGTTCTGTCCATTGTCATCGTTGTCCTGGTCGTAGGTGGTGAACTTCTTGCCCGCGTGGTAGCGCAGCGAGTCGCCGGCATCCCCCTTGTAGGCGCCAAGGACGTAGAGCAGATACTTCTCCGATTCGCTGCCAATACTGAAGTGATCGTAGAGGGCGAAGCGCTCCTCACCGTTCTTGTTCCGCATTATGATGAGCAGCTCGTGGTGCTCGCTGTTCGTCAGCAGGTGCAGCTTGTCCAGGCCGATGAAGAACTCCGAGTTGATGGACCCGAAGCCCGACTTGTAGTCCTTCCACTCCTTGTTAAACTCCTGGCTGCCATCGAACCGGTAGGCGATGACCATCCAGCCGCCATTCTTCACCTTCTGGTCGCAGCTCGCGAAGAATGGCTCCACGTCCGGCGCAATGCGGATCCGCACCTGGCCGTGCTTCTCGTCGTGGCAATTCCGGGGCGTATCGTCGGTGGGCGTGGCCAGGGGCACCGGAAAGGTCTGCACACTGGCCGGCAATGGGCGGAGTCTGGAAATAAGGGTATAATATTTATTCAATAGTTTTAAGTGTAACGTTTTTTGAGCCTTACAAGTTCTTAAATATTTAGAGCATCAATTTGTTAAATATTTATATATAAGTTTCTGTGGCTTTAATAGGCATGACATAAATAAACATGTCAGTTTTAAAGTTTTTTTAAGTATGTATAATAAATAACGTTTTGTAGATATATAAATTAATAAAAGACCCTGTACTATTAACGAATGTATATTAACGAATAGTCTAAAAATAAAATAATATTAAAATTATTATACATATTTTCACATTTTTAATATTTAATTTATTTATTAATATTTAATATATACTCCTAAGTATAACATTTTCCTTAAGAATTTAAAAGCGCACCCTACGAAGTATAAAATGATTGGAATATATTTTTTGAATGTATCTTAGGATTAAAAAGCATACTTTTTAGGTACTTCCTATACATTTCAAAGATAATAAAATTATTCATTATTCATTTTTAATTAAATTTATGAATACAAATATTAAAATAACGTTATGTATAAAAATATATGGATAAAGGTCTCCTTAAGGGTCGCCTAAGTTATGTGTTGTTTCCATTTCTTAATGTTATTTATTAATTTGTCTTTCGATTTTATTGGCTTACAATCTGGTGGTGATGGGTACTCCTGAGTTCTGATTTTTGTACTCCTCAATAAGCTGCTGCAGTTCATTAAGTTCAGTTTTAAGCGTTTGCAACTCATCGGTCATCAATTGTATGCTTCATAAATGTTTAAATATCGATAAAACAAAATATATAAATATATATTAAGGCCAACTCACCGAGCTGCTAGGCCACCCAAAGTGCTCACTGGACAACTGGCGGTGTCCTGAAAAATGGAAATGAATTTTTAAATAAATTGAATATGATTACAGTGGTGCAACACACACCTTTTCAGCCAGAAGAAAAGGCTCTGCCGAATTTTTCGTTATCACGGAAAAGTGTTTTCCTGGCAAATTACTGGTGGCATTTGTGGTGGTGCTGAGGCAGGCCAATGCCGTGACGAACGCCTCCAGCGCCATGCCTATCTAAGTTTTTTTTTTGTATTTATATTTAGATATATATATATGTTCCGATTTCAGCTTTGAATTGTGCCAGCGCGACAACGCAGTTGCAACTGCTCGTCTGGACAACTGACTAAGTAAGTTGACTCACTAGCTCACTGGATTAGTTATTAGCTGTTGATTTATTGGAGATGTCACAAAGTCACTGTGATGCGAAGATCACTGATCCATAAGAATAAACAGAACCTGTTTTTTAACATTTGTCAGGGTTCCTAAACTAAGACTTAACTTGACTTTTTATATAATTAAATTATATAAATTATATAAAATTATAAAGAAACCTTAAGAATAAATAAATTAATTAACCTATTTGTTTTCTGATGGGTATATGCATATGAAATCAATTAAAATATTCATTTTTGAAATTAAAGAATAAATCAAATATTTATATTATTGGATAAGTATTTATATATTTATTCAATCAGTTTTGTTTTCACCTAAAAATCTCTACACACTAAATTACTAAAAATATTTTATCAATAAAAGTTGATTAGTTTGCCCTAAAGGCATTTAAATAACAGTTGCCATAAAAAATAATGCGTTTACAAAATAATAAGTTAGTGTGGTATAACTTTTCCCATATTTTATTTAGTGTTGTTAACTTGCGATCACTTGATGCGAAAGCACTGCCCAACACCGGTCGATTCTGCTTAGCATACCCGTTTCTCAATGCTAATCAATCAAGTGACCTTTGTTTCCATTCGCATTCGCACTCGCATTCGCATTGTGGCTTAGATCGGAAGTTAGTCAGTCTGTTAGTCAGTTAGTTAGTCGGTTAGATAGGTGGCCAGTGATCGGCAGTGGGAAAATGTCGCAGATTTTGCAGCTGGACGCCTTGGTCATGGCCATGGCCTGTCTGTCCACCACGCAAACGGATCTGGGCGGAGGTCTGATGGTGCCGCCCTCGCTGGAAAATGCGGTGAGTTTCCCAAGAACCTGGGAAAATTCCCTTAACTTTGAACTGTATTTGCAAGGGAAAATTAAACCAGTTTTTCGTAGTTAATTTACAGATTTGCATACGTACAAACTAGCATAAGCTGTAGTCCCCATTAAAAGTGTATATAGTTTACAATTCAAAAGAATAAATCAATACATACAGATTAAAAATACAAAATATTGACGCATATTTTACGGTGTTAATAGCTAATACCTTGATTAGGATTTATTTGCATTGCTGTGCTAAAAGTGTATATAATAGAATGATTAAATATTAATGTTTGGTTTTAAAATATAATAAATCATTTTACGGTTTTTATAATGGAGTTTAATTTGCATTGCTATGCTTAAAATGTATACTTTTTATACAAATATATAAGGTGTCATATATATGTATATATATATATATATATATATATATATATATATATTTATTTATATATATTTATAAAATAATAATATATAATTTTGACTTTAATGTTAAATTATTTAAAATTTCAATATAAAGTAGGAAATTTTCGTAAGTGAAAGTAAAATGTTATAATCCATTCAAGAACTTACTAACCAATACATTGATTTAAGTATAAACATTTCAAGTCAAAATCAAAACCATTTGAAGTAGACAATCCTGTTAAAAGTATTTTTGTTGATGTGTTTTATGCCTTCCAGAGCGCCAGTAGCTGTCCAGTTTCGGCCTTGAGTGGACTGACCACTCGCCTGCAGTCGCTGAGCAGGGAGATATCCGGCGTGAAGGACCAGATAGGCAGTCTGCAGGAGCAGTTGGTAGATCTGCGGAGGACTGGAGGTCATCCGGCCGTGGCACTCGCCTCGCCCAGTGCCCTGGGCTCCCGATTGTGGGTATATTGTGGTGGCTTTAACAACCCAAATAATAATTCACAGAGACTTAAACCCCGACAGCCTGGACTTTGAGCCACAATTGCTGGCCACTGGAGGTGCTCCACCTGCTCCAAGTACGCCCGCAAATTGCGTGAAACAGCAGCACGGAGTGGTGCGCATCCGCGTGCGTTCGAATGTGGAGCCCTTCTTCGTGTTCTGCGACCAGAAGGTCAGAGGTGGTGGCTGGACCATGGTGGTCAACCGGTACGATGGCAAGGAGGACTTTAATCGCAAGTGGGCCGACTACAAGATCGGCTTTGGCCCCCTCACCACCGAGTTCTTCATTGGCCTGGACAAGCTGCACCAGATCACCAGCAGCGACAACTACGAGCTGCTGGTCCAGCTGCAGAACCGCAAGCAGGAGCTGCGCCACGCCCTCTACGATCACTTCAGCATCGGCAGCGAGTCGGAGCAGTACCGCCTGAATGTGCTGGGCAAGTACCAGGGCGATGCCGCCGACGCCCTGCGTCAGCACGTGGGCAAGAAGTTCAGCACCCAGGATCGGGACAACGATGAGAGCGAGCAGAACTGCGCCGTGCAACAGTCGGCTGCCTTTTGGTACGGCGCCTCCTGCAATCTCAGGTGGGTTTCCATTTCATTTGCTACATTACAACTAAGGAATAGGCATTTTCAAAGAAGCTAGCCATGACAGTATGTCAGCGTGTTTTTTTGGAAAATCGAACTCAAAGTTAACAATAACTCGAAGAACATTAAAGTTCATTAATAAACAGCAAAGTTATCAACTTAAAAGTTAGCTTTTCCATTTGATTCTACTGGGTCACTCTTATGGCTATACGTCTAGTTCTGGCCAAGTTACAACAAAAGGACTCTTAAGAATTTTGATTTTGACAAGTCTCCAAAAACCCAAAAAAAAAAACATCTTCAAAGTCGGGTTTTGTATTAAAACCCTGGGAAGTAATGGTCCAAAGATTGAATGTCATACATCGGCGAATTTGTCATTAAATTGGACACCAAATGCATTTACAGTTAAATTTTTTTTGAGTTTTTCCAATTTTTACAAAAAATGATTATGTACCCCCTTATCAAAAAAGCGAAAAGTGGCCAAAAAATCAACTTTTGGAAACACGTTTTTAAAAAAAACGATTTTTGCACCAAAACAAAATATATTTATCTAAATCTTTGGGAGATGAAAGTATAGGTTGCCAGCTTTACAAAACAGTAACGTTTATGGCTTTGCCTTTTATTTTACAAGTTCCAACAAAAAAACAATTTGGAAATGTTTATATTTTACATATCTCCAAAAATATTGGAATATCAGGCACCGTTGAATTCGTAACAAAATTTCCAATCGAATGGCATTCACAGTTAAAAAATTTTCAGACTGTCAAATTTCTGCAAAAAATGATGATGTACCCCCTTACAAAAAAGTCAGAAATTTGGACATAAATAAATTTTTCAAAAAACGTTTTTCAAAATTCGGATTTTTTTGCAAATCTAAATTAATTGTTTTCAATCGATCAGGGATGGATGGCATAGGTTGCCAGCTGTTCAAAATAGCAACTCTTTTGACTTTGGGTCTTATTTTGGCAAAGTTACAACAAAGAGACTCTTTAGAAATAATTTTGTTTGAAAAATCTCAAAAAAAACCAAATAACACATTAAAAACTTGGTTTTTGTGTCAAAACCCTGGGAAATAATGGTCAAATGTTGGAATGTCATACACCGTTGAATTCGTAATAAAATTTCCAATCGAATGGCATTCACAGCTAAAAATTTTTCAGATTGTCAAATTTCTGCAAAAAATTATGATGTACCCCCTTACAAAAAAGTCAGAAATTTGGACATAAATAAATTTTTCAAAAAACGTTTTTCAAAATTCGGATTTTTTTGCAAATCTAAATTAATTGTTTTCAATCGATCAGGGATGGATGGCATAGGTTGCCAGCTGTTCAAAATAGCAACTCTTTTTACTTTGGGTCTTATTTTGGCAAAGTTACAACAAAGAGACTCTTTAGAAATAATTTTGTTTGAAAAATCGCCAAAAATCCCAAAAAAACACATTAAAAACTTGGTTTTTGTGTCAAAACCCTGGGAAATAATGGTCAAATGTTGGAATGTCATACACCGTTGAATTCGTAATAAAATTTCCAATCGAATGGCATTCACAGTTAAAAATTTTTCAGATTGTCAAATTTCTGCAAAAAATGATGATGTACCCCCTTACAAAAAAGTCAGAAATTTGGACATAAATAAATTTTTAATAAACGTTTTTCAAAAATTCGGATTTTTTGTCAAAACTAAATTAATTGTTTTCAATCGATCAGAGATGGATGGTATAGGTTGCCAGCTGTTCAAAATTGTACCTCTTTTGACGTTGGGTCTTATTTTGGCAAAGTTACAACAAAAAGACTCTTCGGAAACAATTTGGTTTGAAAAATCTCCAAAAACTCAAAAATCACATTAAAAACTTGGTTTTTGTGTCAAAACCCTGGGAAATAATGGTCAAACGTTGGAATGTCATACA
The DNA here is from genome assembly GCF_025200985.1 of Drosophila gunungcola. Taxonomy (NCBI): domain Eukaryota; kingdom Metazoa; phylum Arthropoda; class Insecta; order Diptera; family Drosophilidae; genus Drosophila; species Drosophila gunungcola. The sequence goes on from NW_026453269.1 coordinate 91,206, forward strand.
CCGTTGAATTTGTCGTGAAAATTCCAATCGAATGGCATTCCCAGGTAAATTTCTGTTTGTCGATTTTTTGCAAAAAATTATGATGTATCCCCTTATTAAAAAAGCGAAAATTGGCCATAAAATTAATTTTTCAGAAAATCGTTTTTTAAAAATCGTCTTTTGCTCTAAAACATAATTTATTTTTCTAACCCGATTGTGGATGGGTAGTATAAGTTGCGAGCTGTACAAAACCCTCACTTTTATGGCTATACACCTAAATTTGGCCAAGTTACAAAAATTGGTAATATATGATTTTTTTATAATGTAGATTTATAGATCTCCCTCTTATAACAAAAAAAAAACTCTTTATATCAGCCATAATATACCATACAATTAACAAATACCATCGCCAAACAATTACTAATTAAATAAATGTTAAGACATTTAAAGTTTAAAATACATAATAAGCCTGTGAAAAATATCGGATTTGTTCTTACCCCTCTTTTTCTTGCAGTAACCCCTTTGGACTTTATCAACAACTTCTCGAACGAGATTATGATGGGTTCAAGGGCATTTTGTGGCACGGTTTTCTGGATGGACCCAAGGGCTCTCTGAAAATTGTCCGCATGATGGTGCGACCCCGCGTTAGTTAATAAATAAGTATGTAGTTTATTTCATTGGTTACACCAGTCACACATTAACAAAAGACCCAAAAGGCTCATAAAAGAAAACAAAACAGAAAAAAACAAACAAATTATAAAATATAAAATAAATTCGATTTAGATTTCGTTGAGCTTTTCAGTCTCTTCGGTGGTTGTGGTGGTGCGAATAGTGGTGGTTGTGGTTGGATCCTCGGAACCCTTTACCACCAGGGCATCTCCAAAAACTGGCTTGAAGAAAAGCACAAAGCGGGAGTAGCGACGAGCGGAGTTCTGCAAGGGATTTGATTTTATAAAATATTAATGTATTAAATAAAATTTAATGAATGCATATTTTCTAAAAGCGCTTTTATACATTTTCAAGAAAATAAGCTGAGATCATATATAGTATTAATAAAATTAATATAGGCATATTTCTGGGAAAAATACCTATTCTTAATTTTTCTTCTGATTTTACATTAAATGATTAAATTAAATTTATAAATATAAAATACCAGTTGATAAAATAATTAAAAAATATTCTTAAAAACCTAATACTAGAAAAAAAGACTAATATGAATTCCATTTTTTCTTCAAAAAATAATCTATAGTTTTAAATAAGAAAAAAGTGTTTCTTTTAGATACATGAGAAATATATCCAATTATATTTTAAAATGTATATATATCCAATTATATTTTAAAATGTATACGTTTCTGGATAAAACTTTTTCCATGTTTTCTATTGAAAATCTCTGAATAAAACCTGCAATAAAATCTAGAGAATGCCATTACTTACCAGGATCAGTCGAGATAGGGACTTTGAGATATTGGTGACCGTCAGCAGGGACTTGTTGAGCAGCTCCGAGGGCAGTTCCAGGGAGGCATCGCTCATGATATCGGCGGCATCGCTCAGGTCTTTGCCCCCCGCCCGACGACGCCTCTTGCTCTGCGAGATAAAGCAATATATATACATATAGATATAGATAAGCGATGAGAGTTCCAAATCGAAGACCCAATATCCAAAATCCAAAAATCCAAATCTAAAAACCCTCCATTGAAACCAGATGTGTGGTATAAATTGGTTTTTTGTTTTCGGTTTTATTCGCTTTTGTGAAGTCGTGGATTTCTCTATATAAATGTATAGTGTATTTTTTTTTGTTTATGCCGAATATTTACAAACATGAAACTTAACTAGGGTGTAAACAAAAAAAAATAAAAACGATTCGAGGGGGTTGAAAAATGGGGGGTAACAAATAGATCAACGATAAATTACAGCTCTCATTTGTTGGCCTTGGTTCGTTGGTGCTTTTTTTTTTTTGTTTTTTTGTTTGTGTCTAGTAGCCCGCCTCATCGGAGTCCGGAGCCGGTGACGTCACGCCGGCAATGCCGTTCACTCCGCCAGAGGATCCCTGCAGGATGGGGCCGGAAAAGCCAAGGAACTTGGACACCACATTGCCCAGGCCGGCATTCGCATTGCCACCGCCAGACGAGGAGCCACTGAAAGCGGTTATGGTGGTCAGCACACCGGTGGTCAGGTCATTGGCTATGTTGCCAATCGAACGGATTTTCGGCGACACCACAGCGGTGATCAGAGTCTGGAAATCCTTGATCGGCACCGGCGACTTGATGTCCCACTGCTTGTTCTTCTCGATATTCGATCGGTCCAGCTGCTCGATCACCCGCGTCTTTGTATCCAGGAAATTGTCGATTTTCTACACACATATATATATATATATACATATTTTATATGATATTTATTTTGAAATATATTTGTGAAGTCAAATTGCAGTACTCACGCCAAACACAAAGCCAAGCACAGCGTTCTTAGCCTCGAATGTGGCTTCGGGCAGTTTTCTTTTGTTGCGCTCCTGGACACCTAACACCTCCTGCAAAGGGAAATCGAAGTGGAAAATACAGGATCACCGACACGGGAATGGCACTCTAAATGCCAAAAAAAACATTTTTCCTCATTTCTTTTGTCTTTCAAGCAACACTGGTAAAAAAGCGTAGTAAATCCAAATATTTTAACTTTTTTTGCTTTGATTTTCTACCATTAAAGTTCATTTTAAAAATTTGTAATTGACTATTTTGGAAATTGAATTAAATGTCTGAAAACGTTATTTAAATTTTAACCAAATTTAAATTAAATAAAATGCTTTTAAATCAAATAGCAACTGTTTTGCAAATGACTTGAAATGAAAATTTTTGAAAATTTAAATCTGCCTTAAATTGAATATATGAAAATCATAATATTTCTTTAGGAAATTTTGTATTGCTTTTAAAGCTTTTTCTTTCTTAAGAAAGTAAGTAATTTCGTGCGGAGTTTCCAAATTCTACCGAGACCATAAAACAGAGGCATAGAAATATGTACAACTAATTTTACGATCTTTGAGTATAAATACTCATTTTTTGCAGTCATGTCTAATGTCGCCTAATTGCCGATCAGACATTTTCGGACTTGTCCGGCTTAATCGATTGGATTCTTTGCCTAATTACACCCAGGTTGGTGAGTACTGCCAGTGCTGACTTCAAGTTTAATTGCTGCCAAAGAGCGGGTAAAAAAACACTCGACACTGGGGGCCAGTTAGACTTGACCCAATTTTCGGGGCTGGGGCCTAAGAAAAAATTAGAAAAAAAAAACAGAAAACAAAAAAAACACTCATGCACATACATAAGTAATTATATCAGTTGTGGACTTGGGGACCTTCGGTCATTCGGTCATTCTAAGCCGACTATCGTCTATCGCCACACATATATGTGGCACTTTGGGACCGCTTCTCAAGCGACCGCCGCTGGTCCAAAGCACTTAAAATTCACCTCGTCATTTGGCCAATATGTATGCACCGCGATATCGAAGCCGAAATCAACACATTTCCAACCACAACGCATAGTCCAATCCCTCGGAATCGAATTTCGAACTTGAGTGTTTTGTTTCAATGCATTGCTTATCATGTTTGCAATTTTACGACCTTTTTATATAATTCGATGATGTCTTTTGAGCGTCTTATTATGATATGTAAAATCTTGAATTGGATATAGAATTTAAAATTTGCTATATATCAAGTAATACAAATGATATAATTAACACATTTGTTAAATTTAAAAAACTCACAAAAATAAAAGAAAATATTATTGTGGATTTAAAGTAGCTAAAAGGTTAGCAAAAGAAAGGTATTTCATCCTAAAAATCATTTACTTAACATATTTGTTAAGTCTTAAGGACTCACAAGACATACAAAAATATATTTAATTTAATTTTATACTTAAGAGTAACAAAAAAATAGTTTAAAATGTATTTAAGTAGCTAGCAAAAAGGAATAGAAAAAATAATTGAATTTAAAAATAATTCAATTCAATTAATCAAAAAACATTTAATAAACCCTAAATTCAAACATTTTTAAAGTCAAAGGCACAAAATATGTATAAACAAGCTATTGAAACATTTGGCAAAATGGTATTAAAGTCTCATAGCGACAAGGCAACGACAGTTAATCAGCTTGAAAACGTTTAACAAAAATTCGCCTTCAACCAACAGATTTCGATCATAACTAATATCTTGAAAATTATGCAACTCATTTGGCGTTTTCGGTTCATTGTTCTGCCATTCTCCCACTTGAGAGTTTTTGAGAGATTGCCCAACTCGAAAACGCCTAGAGCATTCCACATAATCTGTTTTTTGTTTTTAATTTTTTTTTTGGTGGGTTTTGAGAAGCTAAATAAACTAGGCGATTTATTAGTTTAACAAAACGCTAAACACATTACGCTCTACTCCACACCTTTTGTTTTTTGGTCCGTTGAAGTGACAAACAAAAAGCGTGAGCTATGATTTATATGGAGCAAAATCAGGTCAGTTGTTGAAAGCCGAACAAGCAGTTAAGCGAAGGGACATACAACAAGTTTAACTACTACTTCAATGGAAAAGTGGGAAAATGTTGGCTTAGATAATGCTTAGTTGTCGCATAGATTACCCAATCTTTTTCAAAATGTAAAATCAAATTACAAAAATCGTTTCTTATATTTCACAATATTCCCTGCCTGGTAATCATGATTTTAATATACACACTTTATACAATATTTAAATGGCATATATTTAATGTTTCAAATATTTTAAGATAATTATTTAGGATCAAAGTATACAATTTCATGAAACTGTAAAAGCAATTACTTCTTTAATGGAACATTTTTGTATTCCTTATTATTGAAATTAGCTAAGTTAAAATTTTAAAACGTTTTCAAAGTGATTTTTTTCAGACTGCCATTACTTTTTGAAAACCTACTCAATTTGAATTTACCCAATTTTCCCATACAATTCCATCAAATTCAGTGCTTTTTCTCACCACAAATGGTTAAATCAATAAACACGAATAAATAATAAATTTGAACCAACTTTTTGGAGGCGCGGAAATGTTTCACAATGCGTGCGAATAAGAGGAAGCGAGAGAAGAAGAGGTGATGAGCCATGAAGAAGCTACCACCATCTCTCTCTTTCTAGCCGCATCAGACCCTCTCTTTCTATCCGAGGCGTTGGCTTTCGGTCTTTTTTTTGGATTTTTGGTTGTTCGGCTTTTTGGAATGGTTTTGAAATGTTAACGTAGGTCGTTAACAAGTTTTGTCGCCATCAAGGTCGTCTGGTCTCGAATGGCCAACGAATTTTGGAATCGAAATTCGGTTGTAAGCCATTTATTTTTCTTGGCTCTTTAAATTTTGCATACGATTTGCATACTAGTGGGGCCCAAAAAAAAAAAGTGCCAAGAAGTCAGTTCAATGCACCACAAAATTAGCAGCTTGCACAATGTTCAAAATTTGCAACAAAAGAGAGAGGTAGATATATAGAGAGTGAAGAGAGGAAGAGATAATGATAGAGATAGAGAGAGCGGGAAAATGTTAGTTTCATGTCAGAAGACAATCAAGTTTAGTTTAATTTTCTCTCTTTGATTTTGTTACAGACTTCCTTGTTCGATTTTTGCATTTTTCTCAGAGGGTTTTATGTTTTTCTTGCAGTGTTTGTTGACTTTTATGTTTGAATTAAAAAAAAAAAAATTTTTTTAAGGCAATAGGGTTTTTAAGAGGATTTTGGAGGGCTTTTGATTTTTTATGTTTAGATTATTTTTGGTTTTTTCTCAAATGGATTTGGGTTTATTTTTTTTTTGGATTTTTCTCAGGAGTTTTGGGTGTTTTGTTCTGCTCTTTTGTTACCTCTGCATTGATGGGATTCAAATCGGGATCGCTGGAATCCTGGAAACTGGCCTCCATCTCCGAATTGATCTGCTGTGGAGCGGGGGCGCCCATCGACAAGGCTAGCAATGCCGCAAGCACGGCCATCGATAGTAACAAACGGCTCCTGGTGAACTGCATATTTGAGTTTTTCTGCAAAACAAAAATTGTATAGTTTTAGCCAGGCTTTTGGCAGTGGAAAATTTCGCTGTTATTTTTTGGTTGAATATTGTATATTGTGTGTACCGCAAGACAAGACAAAAAAAAAAACACAAAACTTTAAGCTCGAAATTGACTGGAAAAAAAGCGATGCAAAGCAAAGTATAAACAAAGTTTTGGTGTGTGTTTTTATTGTTGTCGTTGAGAGGGAGCCGCGCCGCCAGATACGCGATACTAGCACGTTCACTAACTTTAAGCAAATGACTGCGGACGAAAGTTACTTCAATGATTTAGCAGTGGCCAAAAAATCGGTTACACAGCCCACGGCGCATGCGCAGAGCTTTTTGTGTGAATCGCCGCAGCGCAGCGCAGTCCACTCAAAAAATAAACACACAGACCAAGCCACAGAGCCAAAATATCCATCGAAAAGTCCACCAGAGCGACGCAATCCGGCCAAATTGAATTTTATTGCTGCCGTTGGATATACTTTGGACATGGGGGATATGGCTGTGGATGTGGCTGTGGATGCAAGACGTCGACTTCGACTTCGACGTCGACGTTGGCAGCGATTCGAGCGGAACGCCGGCGCCAAAAATATAAAAAAACACGTTTTTGAGCGCAAATATAAGTAATACTACCGAACGGAAAGCGCTCAATAAAGTGCAAAACCAGACGCCGGAGATGTTAAGTCACCGGTGTTGTTGTCTTGTTAATGGTGTTTCTGCAATGCGCTTTTAATTTGTACTCTTTGGCTTTCAATTAAGGCACACACACACAAACACATAAGCAGGGGCACAAGTCGGTCATACGCGGCGTATGCGCAATGTGTATTATCAAGCACTTTTTCGGCAGGAATTGTCGTGGGGTTTTAATAGAAGGGTCCTTATAGAAGGGTCTGATTCTCCCAATTTGCATAGAATCATGTATTTTATGATAGCCTTCCCATTGAAACCCACAAAAATATAACATTTTATGCTGGCAACTTAAAAAAAATAAACATTATATTATATTTTTGTATGTTTATAATTATAGACATCATTGTAAAGCACTGTTCATTACAATTGATTTTGCTGTTATCATTTTCAGACTTTACCTATTGTTTTAAAATAAGATTCAACTATTCATGTTTTATTATATTTTTATAAATTTTAAATTATGCACATAAATCGATAAAAATGCATTTAAATGTAACTACTGCTCATTAAAATTAATTTGGCAGCTAACATTTTTAAACTTTTTCTTTAAATTATATAAAATTATACTTTTATAAATTGAAACTTATACGCATAAATCGTTAAAATTTTATTTAGGCACTGCTCCTTCAAATTGATTTGGCTGTTAACATTTTTAGACTTTACTTTTTGTTTTAAAATAAGGGTTAAACTATTTATGTGAAATTATATTTTTATTAATTTAAAATTATGGTCATACATCCTGGAATATGTTTTTAAAATTGATTTTCCAGACAAAGGATTAAACAATTTGTAAAGCTTAAAAAATTATATTAAGTCACTGCAAATATGTGAAATATAAATGAAATTTTTACATACTAATCGTATAGTTTTAAAATGTACTTAGGCTAAAATTTTGTAATTTAAAAAAGCTTTAGACCAATAAAACAATAAATATAAAATAAAACAATAAACTCCCCTAAAGCAATTAAAGCCGCCATCCTTGACTCTTACGTCGAGTAAGAATTTAATTTTTGCTGGATTTACTAGTAGATCGAGCCACCTCAAGTCTAAATGCCTATGTAAAATCGCATGTTAATGCGCTTTTTACGATTAATAATCAGCATAAATTATACGTATTTATGGCTAGAAGTAAAATGTGGTCGTCGTCCACTGGAGAACAAAAAGGCGAGCATACTGCAAAGAATACGAGCTAAAGAAAATTAAATCAAGTTGCTCGCCTCGGACGCCAGATGAAAACGGATAAATTGGAGTCAAAGTGCGCGTATCGAATTCAGACGCAACTTAATAACTGGAATTGCATGTCGATCCGATATGATACGATACGATATGATTCGATATACCACTGCATGTATAATTAGTCAAGTTCTGAATTCGTAAACAATTAACTAAAAAAATCGCCTGAAATTCCAATCAAACCGAATCGAATCCAAGTTGATTAAGTCAATTTTGAGATTTAAATTGGGCCTCTAAACGGATTGAGATCATCTGCACTCGACTTACGCATGTTTATTATGCTTTCCATGCAATTGCATGATTTACTGAACAGTTTGCGGCTTTTTGCTGAACAAATTGCTTGTGGCACGAAATGTGGAAAAAAAAACTCTAAAAATATAAAAATATTAAAAAAATATTGTTCTTTTTGTAAAAAAAAAAATGTATAAGATAAAACCATTTTTTTCCATTGACTTATTTAGCTTAAACATTTTTTTTGTTTTATATTTACATTAATGTAACATTAATAAATATTTTCTGAGTGCATTTTCTCAAAATGCTTGAAGTTCTTTAAACGAAAGTGATCATTTTATGTTGAGATCCTTCATGATATCCCCAGTTATTAAACCATCAAAAAACCTTTCTAATTAACCGCTGTCAGCCAATTAACCCGTTTTTGCCGGCAATCCGGCATATTGCTTATCAATATTCAAGGTCTTTGGAAACGGGACTGAAACATAATCCATAGTCGAGATGCCTGTTAATTTAACTTTTTACTTTATTTATATATCTTATTTTTTATATGACGACAGACCCAGATAAAGCAAAATTAATGCGCGTATCCGTTGAAATGACAAATAAGAAATACAAAAATTAATGTACAAATTTCAACAACAAAACCGCAAAAAAACCGAAGACACAAAATGCAAAGTGCACGCTTGGTTGTCAGCGGTTTTTTTTTTTATTTTTGTGGGTCACAAGGTCGGGAGATGTCTTTTCTGAGGTCTCCACCTGCAGCTCCATCTTCATCTTCATCTTAGCATCCACATCCACATCCGTCCTCGATCTCTTGAAAATCACAGATTGTAGATCGCAGATCGCAGAACCTGTGAGCAGTACTATACATGCTCGAGTGCCTCTTACTTTGTGGCCTTAGCTAAATGAACTTTCAATTTTCTTGTCGCCGAAAAACGAGACTCGCCTGCACGGAAGCCCTTGAAGATGGTTTCAAAAATTAAAGCCACATTCTGACTCATTTTAGTTACGCAAAAGTAAGTCAGCCAGTGCATAAAGTAACAGTTGCAATATATAGCCCTATTTAAATCTACATCTTAATTTCTCCACACTGGTAAATAAAACGTAGTTAGCCCAAATAATATCTTAAATATTTTTCACTTTGATTTACATACATTTTTTTTTAGCTATTTAAAATTCAAAAATATTAAAAAAAATGTAAAATTTTTCATTTGACTATTTTCGGAATTGATTTTTATATCTAAAAATGCAATTTATATTTTGAATTTATAAATAGTATTTTTTTCACATTAATTAAAATATGCACTGTTTTTTTTATGATGATTTAATATTTCATTTAAATATTAAATACACAATTTAGAATTCAAAAGTCAGATATTTAATTTTAGTATTCAATTTCCTTAGCATTGGAAATAAAGGTACTCTATCTTTATGTTAACATTTCTTTTATTGGGATTTTAATTATTTTTTGCATTAAACAGACTCAATAAATAAGTCAATATAAATCTTCTATAAAATCTTATTTAAAGATTTATCTTTATTTATATTTTTAAGATTTTCATTTACAATAAATTTGTTTGGAATTTTATTAAGTACTTAAGCTTGTATGTACTATTCTGACCTTTTGTAATTCATTAATAAATTCTGCTCTATTTGGCTAATCTTTAATGCCACTTGCATGCTTTTAATTTGAATAAAATCTCTTGAGATCAGCGACAAAAAAAAAGCCGAACACTTGTTCTGCCTAATTTGGCAGCTCAATTAGCAAATTATCCATGAAAATTCAATTGCAGCTCGTTGCCGTTGAGGCGCCGCAATTAGAACGCCATAGTTGATGGCCAATTGGTCAATTGGTCACTTAGTCAATCTGTCAATGTGTCAATCTGTCCATCAGCGTTACAGCGCGTGTCATAATGTTTATGACAGACGGCAGACAACTCGAATACAGAAACAACTAAAAGACAGGCGCACTTTGCCTTGCTTTTATTGAAAAAAAACAAAACAGAAAAGAAAATGTGGCAGAAACATGGCACACATAGCCAACCGTTTTGGCCTGGCCAAGACCCCAAATGCGCCCCAAATCCTTGCCCCCTGAACCCAGATCTTCATTGCATTTCCAGTTTCGCCTTTGGTTACGGGTTTCATCAGTGGTTAAAAAAAATGTCAGGGGGCAATATGGCAAAATAGTGGGGCAGACAGACGCATTAAAACCGTACTAACCGGTGGCAACTTGTTCTCTGGAAATAGTCAAATAGTCGCGCTACAAATATACATACCCTTCGCCGTCATGTTGGGGCATAATTTGGCATTGCCCAATCGTTATGCAACGCTTGTCATTATGCATTATGCGATTTTATGCTTTTTTTTTCGGGCCGCGGCATTAATGTCACCTGCTGCTCATCGTTGTTCTGGCCACGATGACTTCGCTAAGTGCACGCAGGAAAACCAAAAAATAATTCCAAAAAAAATATATGCAGCCAACAAGTAAGAGGTTTTAGGGGGGTCCCCACTAGCTTTACGATCGAAAAGTTGGAAGTTACAGGCGGCCGGCCGGTCATAACCATTAACCGTTTACATGACGCCCGGCTTTCATTTGGGCCCAGAGCGCGGCTCGTTAACCAGGTGGCCCACAGTGGAGATGCACCACTCGATTCCGCATCCAATTCCATCTAATATATGTATGCAACTCCGCCTGCAATGGGTCTCTAATGAACTGCTGATGGCTTTGCGCAAGTCTTTTTTTCGGCCAATGGCCAAGTCTGTTTGGCATTTAACCAAAGGAATTGTCATTGGAGGCTAGGAATAGAGTTAAAGGCCGAAAACTGCCAAGAGAAGGGTTAAGAAACCCAGATATATGAACTATATAGTTGAGGACATAACACTTTAATAACAATTTTAATTTAGAAATGACTTCCCTCTCATTCTTAATTGTTGAATCATTCTCATGTGCGACTAAAAATAACTTTAAAATATGTATAGCTGCTGAAAAGTGCACAGAAAATCTTAAGAAACAAATATGTATTAACAATAATCTGGTACTTAAATATGTTCTGCAAACAATTTTAAATACTAATGAATAAAAATAATGCCAAACTAAATACTATTTAAAATCTTAAACATTTTTAAAGAAGAATTTACATCATTAAAGCTTGGAAAATAAAACCATAATAAAATTGTTAATGAAAGCAAGGAAAGTTATTTTAAAAAAAATTAAAACTGCCAAAAAGTGCACAGAAAAAGTCAAGAAACAAAAAATTATCATTAATAAAGAGAGAAAATAATAAACTAAGATGGGTTTTCAAATATAAATAATACGAATCTTAGTTACAAAATTATTGCAAACTGTAAAGACCTTTTAATTTCTAATAATTTTTGTTATTACCTTCTTAATGTATTATTTTGCAAAATTCTTTCACTAAAATTGTAAAAAAAAAATATGTATAAATTTAAACACAATATTTAAATGCAGATTTAAAGAGCATTAACAAACGCTTGCAATAGTTCAGGTATTGAGCCCAGAGAAGTGAATATTGGTCTTCTCTCCTGCTGATAAATAGTTATTTCAAATGATGCAACTTAAGTTGTATTCCTAACAATTAATGGCTTAACCTTATCGAATATTAATGCCAATTTGTTGCAATTTCGAGCAAAAAACAATCTCCAAGTGGCAATGAGCAAAGGAAACCCCACAAAGAATTACCTGCCGAGATCAGTCGGCCTAATTGGGCCGCAAATGCAATGCTCTTAATCGAAAACGAAAAACGTTAATTTAGTTCATATTAAGACCATGTTTAAGCCAATCCTTCACATCAAGAGCTTTTGTTTTGTGCTCCATAGCCGGGTCGAATTTAATTGGAAAAGGCGTTGCCAATTTGACCATTCACCGACTCAGATTTCGACTTAGACTCAAACTCGAACTCAGAAATCAGAATTTGTTGAGCGAACTTTGTTCTTGGCCAGGCTTAAATGATTCGTTTTGGCACAAAGGTTGCCGGAGATTCTGATTCTGATTCTAAAGTCAGGTGGCGTTTATTTGTTTGTTCAGCCATTACAGTAATTATAGTATTAATAAATCTCGCCACTGGCGACCGACGAAGGTCATCCCATAATAATATAATTTTGGCATTAGACTTCGATTTTTTTTTTTTGAAAGGCATTTCGAATCTGATCACTTTGCTTAATTGCCGTGCAGAACTTGGCGCTGTTAAATGAGCCGTAAATTGGAAATCACTTCTTAGCTGAACGCAAACGCAAGAGGCTTATGAAACTGCCAATCAAATAATTTAGGAGTATTAAAAAAAACTTTTTTTTATAGGAAAAAACAGCATATCAACACATCAACAAAAAGCAGCTATTCATAGACCAATTTATTAACTGCCCAGGGAAATAACATCGTAAAAAATGTGTGAAAATTCGTATAATTCAAGATGTGCGCTACGGACTTTAATGCTCATAATTGAAACATAAAATCTACATAGAGGTACAAGGAAATTTCACGATTTACATAATAAGCGGGCCAAAAAGGGGGGCATTGTTTTACGACCAATTTGATAAGTTTCTATGCTTATTTTTTTCGATATCGGGTTGCCCCAATCGATTTGCATAACTCTCCCGCAAAACAAACCCAGAAATTTGGAGCGTCGTCTGGTCAATAAACTTATTGACCGACTTAGATTTGGCACCTGCACATATATCTCTCTGTTTATATGCACTGCTAAAAACAAAAAAAACTGAAAACCTTAAAATTTTGTGCTCAATTTAAATATTTTTCGCTTTGATTTTCAATTATCTAAAATTATAATTATTTTATATATGAAAAATATTAAAATTTGTCAAAATTTGCATTCGACTATTTTCGGTTATGATTTTAATATCTGAAAATAAGATTTAAATTTTAAATTTTATTTTACTGGAATAAAATGCATTAAATTCAAATGTTTTATTACCAAACAATTTACTATGCACTGTATTTAATTTTATGATTCAATATTGTTTTTTAAATATTCCACTTTTTTATCAGTGTAGAGACGCCCACTCGCCGGTTTGCCTTCGGCAGATTTCCAGTGCGACTGCTCCACTTTCATGGCGTTTACTTTCGCTTTTTCCCTCGTTTCGATTTTTTATTTAATTTTTTTTATTTTTGGCCCAGCCATCATCGCTGGCTTTTGTTATTGCTTATAGCTGATGGCATTTTGCTTTTGGCCCAGAGCGCGTTGATGGCTGCTGTATCTTGGGGCTGAGGCTTATCTGGCCAGAGCCATCGACTCGAACGACCTTGAGACCGTTACCGGTTTTTGGCTTTGGTTTTGGTTTGGGCCAGGCCAGGCCACTCTTGCATGATCCACAGACCAGTTAGCTCTGATTTTAATTCATCCTCAATCATGGCGGCAGACAGGGGTCAGGTCGCAAATGACCAATAAGTTGATAGGTAGTTAACCCCGAAAATTCAAAGGTTCAAAGCATCTTGGGGTCACCACTTAAAAAGTTTTGAGAACATTGCCCCTTGTCAACGTTAAAAATAAACTCTATCAAAATGTTTTAAATAGCATTTAACTTAAAACAAATGTTATAAAAAAATGGATTTAAATAGTATTAAGATGCTTAGCAAAAATGCCCCCGTTAACATTAAAAAAAACTCTTTCAAAATGTTTTAAAGCAAAACAAATGTTATAACAAAAATTTATTTAAATACAATGTAATTGCCACATATGCACCTTTGTTAGCTTTTTTTAAAAGACTCCTGCACAACAATAATAATAAATAATAACTTAAATACCAGATATAAAATACAAAAACAAAATATTCCTTAATATTTAAAAGCTTTCCAAATTGTTTAATTAATTTTTTAAAGCAGAAGTCTTCAAAAATTAAATAAATTCATAAATAAACAAATAAACAAATAAACCATAAAAATTTGTATAAAATAGCATATCAATCAATAAGTTTATTTAAATAAAAATTTTCTTAAGCTTAAAAAACTCAAAAACATATATATGATACATTGAAAACAAAAGTTTCCGTCGTAAGTGTACAATAAAACTCTCCCTTTTTTGTCGGCTTACAAACAGTATTGGTTAAGTCTTTGGCTTTTGTTAATTGATTTATGAAGCAATTAACGCATTTGAGTCGTCACTTTTGCATTGTTGACGTCGGTGCTGTTGCCAAATTTCGGTAGCCAAAGCGATTAATGGACGGGCGCTAATCAAAAGCGCCCCCCATTCCCCTTTCGCCACTTTTTTTCAGTTGCCCCGCCCCCTTGGGTGCTGTTTGCGTTTGGAACAGACCTGACCTATGGCCAGCATTTCGAGTTGAGGCTTAGCCCAGTTAGCAAGTTCGTTGCCTAAGTCTTTCGTTTTGACACACATTTTGAGCTGCGATTTTCGCTTTCCTGCTTCTTTTTTTTTTTTTTTTTGTTTTGCCTTTATACGTAAACTCACCCGAAAAAGTGTAAAATAAAGATGCGTCTTGCCAAACTTAATTGCAATGCGAACTCGCCGAAGCACCAAAATATATAATTGAGTTCATTAACAATTTCAAAATGCAAATAAACCAGCACAAACGGAGTAAAAAACAAATCAACAAAAAAAAAACAAAGCAATAAACACAAACTGAGGTTTTTCAAATTAAAAACGCGACAACTAAACGGCCCGCAAAATGTCACTTGGTCTTGTGAAAGATTCACGCATAACTGAAAACTGAAAATCGCCGCTGCAAAAGCAGCCCACATCAAAAAAAAAAAAAATTAATAAAAAAGGGAGAGAGAGAGGGAGAGAGCAGGCGGAAGCGAGAGAGCGAGAGAGGCAAAGAAAGTAAGTAAAAGCATTTCAATGGAAACCTGTAATCAGTAGAAAGTGACACAATGCCCGCTCCACTGGCCAAGTATTCAAGTAGTTGGCTCACTGAGAAAGGTGCGGGGAATGCGGGGAAAGCGCACAACAACCAAGAGAGTGACTCAAAAGAGAGCCGGGAAAATCACAAAAAGATTCGACCAAAATCAAATGTGAAGCGAGCTTCAAAACTATATGTCTCAAGTTTTTTATCCCTTTTTCCCAAAGACTTTATTAATATGTTTTACATTAAAACGTAAAAATATAAAAACGTTAATAAAACGGTCAAGAAAAATTAAAACCAAATTCTTATTTTAATCTTTCACTTTCTTAAAGTCCAATTTTTATAGCTGACTTTTATTCAGCAGTAAATTTTACGACAATTTTTTTTTATCAGTATACAAAATTTAAGAAATATTTGCCATAAGCTGGTTATAAACTATATATATATATATATATATATATATATATATATACTTTTACTTTTACAAATACAAAATTTATTATTTAAAAAAAAATATAATAAAATAATTATATATTTAAAATATAATATACCAAAAACGAAACTTTATTTTCTACAGTTAAGAAATTTGTTTCCTTACAATGTATAATATTAAATCTTTTAGGTAAAGAACATGAACTGTATATTAAGTCCTATAAAAAGCTATTATTAAAATAAAGAATTTAATGTATATATACAGTCTTATCAAAAAGAAATTTTAAAATAAACAATTCGTTGTAAATTATGAGCAATTAATTGTCAACTTAATTTTTCATAGAAAACTTTAATATCAGAAGCAATTTATGAAGAGTATATAATCTTTATAAACAAAAAATATTAAAATAAAGAATTCTTGGTAAACTATGAGCAACCAATTGTCAACTATCTTTGCCACCACAAGCCCATAAGTCGCACTCCAAAGTACATTCCTCTATGCTGCCCCCTGTGAACTTTTGTTTTAGGCAATGAACTCTGAAGCTGTGCCCCCTGAGTTCACTTGGTTTTAACTTCCGCTTTTTTTTTGTGAGCACTTTCGCTTTCTTGCTTTCGACCCCAGTGGTTTGCCGCACCGCATCCTTGGGGGAGTGGTTTTCTCTTCACCACTCCAGTCCAGCTCCAATTCCCATTCCAGTGGATCTCTTGCATCAGATGTCCGAGTGGTTACGCCATTTGATTTAGAGAGCCCCTCTTTTTTCCGCTTTCTTAGCTGCCCAAGTGACCAACACAACAAGTCATTCGCTTTGTTTTTTTTTAATTACGTTTACAGACTAGCAAAAAAAAAAAAAAAAACGAAACGCAAACGCTTAACGTAACTATTGCTATTATGTGATGACCTAAACTAAAGCTGGCTAGAATGGCTCATTGTCGTAGTAGGCGTGCCCAGATCGATGATGGTGCTCCGCCGGTTTGGCATGATGGCCCATGCTGCTGCTGGCGAAGATGTTCTTGGCGGCACTCGAAGCTCCTCCGGCTGCCCCCAGTCCGGCATTCAGGATCAATCCCAGGGCATTGCTCACCAAATGCGAGGCCAAATGCTTCACAAAGCCACCGGAATCAAAGCTACTGGCCGCCGCAGCCGCCCATCCGCCGCCCCCTTCCTTCTTCTTGCGAGGGCGTGGCAACTCGGCACTGCCATGACGTTCCTCCGAACCCTCCTCCGAATTTGGCCGAAATTTGGCCTCCAGAAAGCTGGTGATCAGGTTCTTCGTAAAGGTCAAAGGTTGCGGCGGGCCCTCCTCCTCAGGATCCTAATTAAATGTATATAAAGAATTTGTTATTTTCACTATCTCAAAATGTACAATATTTTAGGGTTAGTAACACAGTTAACAGGTTGGGAGCCAAAAAGGTTTCAAGAATAAAGCATAAATACTGCGCTGAGGGCGGCCAACACAGTGCCCAAGAAGTTGCCCACAAACTGGCCATTGTTGATCTGCAAGAGAATTTAAAAAAGAAAAGAAAATAAAGCAGGAAGAAGTAATTAAAATATCAGGTGAATTATTTTATTTATTGACAACACAACGAAGATTTCAATAGATTGTTATGTGGGATAAAAAATTTTCAATTAAAATTTGTTTCCTTTTTTGTTCTCTTTTCTCTTTTATTAGAAATATTTTAATTTTTCGTGACTAGCACATGCCAGGATAGCAAATAAAAAAAATAGTAAGATAATATTTTTATGTTTTCGATAAGTTTTGACAAAATGTCACAATTTTTCAGTAAGAGACATGGCCATTAAATGAAATGTCATACCTCGTTAAGCCAATAATAAAATAATTTCAAATCAATTGCCATTCAAACCTGCACAAAACTATTTATGTTCCAGCTGCGCGCTTACTTTTAAACAAGTTAAAGAAAAAAAAGTATAGTTTAAGCAATTAACAAAATGGGCTTTGCTAATTGTAAGCGAATAATAATAAAATTAAATAATATCTTCGCAAATGAAATATATTTATCTAATTTACATTTAAAAAACTAAGTACAGAAACTTTTAAAAACAATTTCAGGCACCAAAAGCAGTGCTCTATAAATTAAAAAAAAATTGTTATACAGCCCAACTTGTAAAAATAGTTTTGTTTGATAAAATATATAATTTTAAATAATAAACTCACCGCTCCTCCACCGCCAGACAAGCCATCCAATGCGGTGCCCACATATTGACCCAGAACGAGACCAAAGTTCTTGTTGCCACCGAGAAGTCCGGAAATAAGAGAACTTCCGGTCTGAATCAAGCCTTGAACGTCCAGGCCACCAGGCTGAAAAGGATTGTTATTTATTAGGAAGATTTTTTTGAGTGATTTAATCGAGACTTACGCCGAATAAGGTGGAAACCAGGCCAGTAAGGGCACCGATCAGAGCGCCCACATCGGAGCCACCTTCGCCCTGGAAAAAGTAAATTTCAGCTTCACTTTTCGTGCCCAAATAAAACTAAACTTAGTAAATTCAAACATTTCACACTCAATTCAAATTTTGATTTGATTTTCATTTAGCTAATTTAAAAATTTAAATCATGACTTATATAATTAATATTTACTAAAAAATTTGAGTACGAAATTTTGCATTCAATAGCAATATATTTATTATGCTACTTGTTTGTTTGCAATATTTTTGACTACTTTTAAAATTGTATTTAAATTTAAACCATTTTAAACTTTAATATTAAATCATGTAGTTAAGTACAGACATATTTTAAAATAAATTTATTCAGATTATAAAAATTAATATTGTTATTTAAGAGGACAATGTAAATATTATAAAAGCTAATTGGATTTGTTGGATATTTTGAATTTTTGCTATTTGCTATTTACGCTTTTACTCACGCCACTGAGACTGCCAATGATCAAGTTTAATACTATATTTATATTCAATTTTAATATGAAGTGTGAAATTT
Source organism: Drosophila gunungcola (assembly GCF_025200985.1). Classification (NCBI taxonomy): domain Eukaryota; kingdom Metazoa; phylum Arthropoda; class Insecta; order Diptera; family Drosophilidae; genus Drosophila; species Drosophila gunungcola. The sequence goes on from NW_026453269.1 coordinate 109,574, forward strand.
TGGATTCAATAGCCAGATTATTATTTTACATTTCCATTTTTTGTATCAATGTTGTAATTTAATATTTATCTTTTACTCACGCCACTGAGACTGCCAATGAGGCCCACCAGACCACCACCGCCTCCTCCTCCGCCCCCTTCGTCACCGGCTCCAAGATCCCCATCGCCAAGGTCATCGCTGTCATCTGTGGCCAATTCCGAGGAGCCGGTGCCCTCCGCCTGCGCCTCCACCTGTTTCTCCGGCTTGGCACTCGTTCTGGGTTTACCTTTGGCCTTGGCTGTAACATTTGGCGCCTTCGAGGAGGCCATTGAAAAAGGGTTAAGTGGGCCAAGTCAGTGTTGGGTTGCGTTGGGTCTTCAATCGGTTAGGTCGTCTCATCATCACCAGGTTAGTCACAAAATGTGTTCAGCATTGGGTTCCCGTGTGCTCACCTTTACGTTTATTTCCAGGTCATCGAGCTCCGAGGTTGGAGGCTCCATTTTGAGGCGCCTCGCCGGCTGTTGCTCCAACATGTTTTCCTGAAAGTCATCCTGGAAGCGCAAGTCATGAGCCTGGCATTAAAATATCAATTTTTTCACACTTAAGACATGCATTTTTTAAAGGTTCAAAATCTAACATAAAGCGAATAAAAAGTTGTGTAACATAAGACAGATATGCTTTTGAAATAACAATATAAGATGAAGTTTAATAATTATAATCTAAAATCGATTATCACTTGAATTAATATTAATATTTACAAATTATTTTAAAGTAAAAATTCAAAATTTGAGCTTATTACGTATTTCTTCCTTTCTTCTTATTTGCATTTACATTTTTTATACCCAATAGTGGAAAATTCATGTAACAATAGTTTAGTTTCTATGACAATTTTTTTTTTTGGTTGAAGGTTAATTTTTGCATACGCTGGGTAGGGTATATAAACTTTGCTTCCTTTCCTGTTTTTATTTTAAATTTTGAAAGTCGGAATATGAAGTTTTAAATTATCCTGTTTTCTTTATATTATTTATTTATTTTATTTATTTATTGGGTTAGGGAATTACCTCTGACAGTATGGACTTGATAATCCTCATTTCCTCGGGCATTTGTCGCTCCTCGGCCTCGTCCTGTTCCTGCTGCTCCTGCTCCTGCTGCTTCTGCTGCTCCTGCTGCTGCGGTTTCCTTTGATCCACTCCCTTCTTGATCTGCCTTTTGTGGAGCACCTTTTGCTTGGCCCTGCCCAGCAGGCCATCCTCGGCAGCCTGCTGCAGCAAGTGCTGCAGGGCCAGCTCTATTTTGGCCTCCAGCTCGTTCTTCAGCTGCGGCACCTGCCTGATGATGTGGCTCCTCAGTTGGCCCAATCGCTGGCCCAGTTTCGGCTGATCCGTGAGATCGGCGGACAATTGCTGGCTGTGCAGCTCGTCCTCCTTCTGCTGCTGAGCCATCTGCCTAAGCTCCGCCCGGAATTCATGGTCATCCTTGGCCTGTGATACCACATCCATTACTCTCGTTAGGATTTCCAGGGCCCTCTGATCGCGCGACAACTGCTCTTCGATGGCATCGATTTTGCCCATCATGACACTGCCACTCTCGGTGAGATTCATTTGCAGCAGTAAATCCCGGATGGCCTTCACCAGGTGCTGCTCCATTTGCTCCTCAGCCTGACGGGCTCCATTTAGCAAACCCAAGCTGGTGACTGCGCGCAGTTCCTCTTTCGGTAGGATGCGTTCCAGCCGACGATAGGCGGCAATGGCCTGTACATAATGCGACTGCAACTCCATTGGTCCACTTGGTCTACTCTCCACCGATTTGGGAATCACGATCAGGATCGATCCCACCATCAGCAATCCGTTTAGTACGAGCTTCTCCATTGGCCGCCGATTGAAAGAAAACTGCGCCCAGGAATGTCGCTCCACTGGCTCATATAACATATGGGCATCGTTTGTATAGCCTTTCGTTCACGGTTAGTTGGGCGGTGGGCGGTGGGCGTGGCAAAGGGATCCTCCCACTACATTCAAACAAAAAAATTGCCAGAGAAACGTAACTATTGTTGCATGAAAAATGTCTCATATAGATGGGTGTTAAATTAATATATCGAAAGTACCTAAATAAAACCTTTAAAAACAAGACCTTTGACTACAGTTTTACACTCTTTGTTATTTAAAATTAATCTAAAAATTATTATTTAGTATTGAACTAATACATATATTTTACTGCTGTCTGTTGTTGAATTTCATGAATTTGTTTGAGTGTAGTTCCGCCCTCGTTTTGTCGATTGTGCAATGGGTCAATCGTCTGTGGCGCTTGATCAGTGTGGCATATCTTCAATGCATTTTTGTCGTAGGCAAATATAACAATATCTTAACTAGGGGGCGGTTAGTGCCTTATTCATAAACTAGTTTACTCTTCCAGTTGGAACTAGTTTTGATTACTCAATTATATAGCCCTTTAAAGAGATTTAAGCAATGAAGTTATATACTATGTACTTTCTTTTATAAATGTAACTTAAATAATTAAGCAAAAATTTACGAGTCACAAAAAACTAAACTAAACAAAAAAAAATAACCAAAAACTATATGAATTTCTTAATTGAAAATACTTTGGTACAAATATATATTTTAATCAGTTAGGACAATACAACAAAAATATTGTTTTACTTACTTATGTTAAATCTTAACCTTAAGTAGCTTTAATTTAGGAAGCTATAAATAAATGACAGAAACATCAAAATGACTTTAATTTCCCCCTAGGCCAATCTATTATGAGGTACACTAATGTTTGGAACTTGCCCAGAAATCCAATTTAAAGCCTGACCAGAACATTAGAGCCTACAGAGGCCACAATTGCCAGAGTTCTCACCTGCCCAGAAGTAGAAGCCTCAATTAGCCGCACATTAGGCATTTGATATATAATAGACACAGATCAGAGTCATTAGCTAATTACCTAAAGCGACTGACTGACTATTTACCCCTTTCAGACCTTCAGCCCTCTTGGCCCGAAAGGTGATTGAAATACAGGCCTTATGTAAATGGTAGAAAAGCGAAATGCAGGTGTCGCACTTATGCGTGACTGTTAATTAGCATCAGCCATTAGATAAATGGGAGAAATTGGGCATCAGCATCTGGGACGACGACGACGTAATGGCAAACATGGGTTAAAGCCGGCTACTAGGGGCACTGGGGAAAAACTTAGTAAGTCTAAGTATTTTATTCTCAAATAATATATTCGATTTCATACATTGCGAGTTTTAGATATTTCATTTCTAAAAATATTACAATTTTTGTATTTAACTATTTTTGGAACTGATTTAATATTTGGAAATTTCATTTAAACTTTTAATTTAATTTAATTGATTTGTTTTATTATACATATGTAACATTCACTTTGATTAAAACCATATTTAACTTAAAAAAAATGCAATTTAATCAAAAAATAAAAATTTAGTATCTTATATATTATACATTTATATTATATGTATATATTATATTTAATGTTAATATTAATAATAAAGTGCTGAATTCAATAGTCAGATATTTATTTTTGCCATTCCCTGTTTTTATCAGTGTAGTGGGAAGTAGGTAGTACAAGTCCAAGCCGCAAAACGTCGGCGGTGGCTCGTTACGCTCGTTTAACCTTTCAAGTGCGCAGAGATCGGTGGTGGGGATGGGGGGTTAAGGCAGGGGCATATAGGGTTAAAGCAGGGAGATTGGATCGGCATGACATAAGCGTTTCAACGCAATTCCAACTGTTGAAGCGTGCCTCTCTTGGGGTTAACTTAGGCAAACAAATAAAAACACACAACTTACTGGAGAAAAACTCAATTTATAACTTGAAACAATTATTTGTTTGGTAAAACAAATTATCGTTGACCAAGCATCTTAATAAATCTGACTTGAAACTAAAGTGCGTATTTTTTCAAGACAAAAAACTCATGAAAAACACATTAAACTCTACTTCTTTTATTAAAAATTATAAGTTAAAACTTTTCTTTAAAAGTTCTTAAATTAAAATTAAATTTAGCGTCTGAAAAAGTATTTTAGTTTTTAGATGTTAAAGTCTTTTAAAAACTTTTTAAAATTTTCAAAAACCATTATATTTTCATTTTTAATATGTGGCAATTAGTAGTAATTCAAAAAATATATTTATAATTTAATATATATATAAATATATTAAAGATATAATAATATAATTACCACATAATATATATCTTAATATAAAGATATTATATTAAGATATATATTATGTGGTAAAATTTAAAAAAAAAGTATATATTATATTTTTATTTTATGTTAAAATGTTTTAATAAAATTTAATAAGGAATAAAATAATTAACAAAACAGTTTATGAGGGAAAGTAGTTTTTGTAACAACAAGAAATCGAAACACAAGTTCTTATTACCTACTTTAGTCAATATTTTTTTAAAAGTTTTGTATATTTTTCCCTGTGCATGAACGTTTAAATACACATATCTTAGTGACTCCCGAAAAAATATATAAAACCGCTGGCGTAATTATAAGGCCCCATAAAACGAGCCCAAAGCCAAGACCATAATGATATAATTGTTCCACTCTGTGCAAATGTTGTGCCCTTTAATGCTTCGACTGTCCTTAGATGGCTGCTTTTAATTCAGCCATCTAATGGCCACGTTACGATCTGATTTAGTAAGTCACTTGTATTCATGGCATTTATGGGCGATGAATCTGTTTCATTAAAAGGTTGAACTTTTGATGTTCAAGGGCGAAGAAGATAACAAAGCATACTAGAATACATGAGCTTCTTAGATTATAAATCATCATCCTTTTTGGAAATCCAAACATTTGTAGTTTTAAGTTTAACTAAATAAAACTTCTCAACAACTTTTAATCATCATATCAAGATGTTTTTAAATATTCTATTAATTTACTTAATTAATATTTTTCCTGCTTGTTCCACTATTAGTCGAGTAACATTGGCAGGCAACTAATATATATTATCAAGATACCGAAAATATTCTAAAAATGTGTACCTTCAAATGTTATTGTTTATATTTGAACATGCATGGCCATCTGTTGGAAAGACATATTTAAAATACTTCAAGTCACTCAAAATCACGTTTTAAAACATGCCAAAACCGTGTGATAAACACCTCAAATATAACATAAGCCGAACATGTTAAAAGTGTTTAAATTCCGATCAATCTTGCGCTTAGCCTTCAAATGGAAATCATTTTTTTAAATATATTTTTGGGGCTGAGCCAACTTGACTTGTTAACTGATTTCTTTGACACTTCTTCACTTGTAGATGTCATCGTCATTTTTTTCTCGCTTATCTAGCCTAATGTCTGGCAATTTTTCCTGCGGAAAACCCTTTTCATTTGGACCGCAACCGGAAGCGGAAATGAAAATGGAATGGGCAACGAAAACGGAAACGGCGTCCACACTTTATCGCTAATGAGCCATCGGCACTTGACATTGTACCCGGTAGAACTACGATCCCCGACAATTAGGGCTTATTGACAATTGTCAGAAGCGAGACAGAAAAAAAAGGCCAAGATATTCAAAACTCGATTCGTGTTTGTGTGTGTTATTAACACATATCTTTGTGCAATAAATAATAACCTTGCCAAATCGTTTGACTTCGTTTCGTTGCCTGGCAACATATACTATACATTAGCCAGACACACAGAAAAATAAAAAAAAACGAACACTGATAAAAAAAGGAATAGAAAAAATAAATATCTCAGAATTGTATATTTATTATTTAAATTAAATATTTAATTCATATTAAAATATTTTAATTAATGTGGAAAATATAAGATTTAAAATATTTTAAATATGTTTTAAATTTAAATTTAATTTTCAAATAGTCATAGACCTAATTTTAAATTGAGTCCAAAATATTTGGATTTACTATGTATTATTTTTACCAGTGAAAGATACAAAGTTGCAAATTGCAGGCAACTTTTCGATTTTATAAACTTTGCACTTTTTCTGCGTTTATTTAATCTCCCAATTGATTCGTTTGTCTATGAGAAATCGCCGCTCGCTCAGCAAAAATTACAATAATAAATAGCGCCATACATGTTTAAAGCAAACTAGTTTCTGCAATTTATATATTTTTTATTCTTTTTTAAGCCCCAGGTCGATTTGATTTCGGCTTAGCAGCCTCTTAGCGCTTGTTATACAATTGGTTTAGCCTCTAAGCCACAATTTGCTGGAATAGATTGGCCCAAACAATGCACTGGCCATCAGAAGTCCTTCGAGTTAATTTCTGCTAATTGGCGGTCTGAAAACTGAAAAAGATACACTAAGATATGGCCTATCTGGTATCTTCAAAGACAAACTGGTTCGTCCGATCGTTATTCTTATATGCTAATTCTGGGATTAAATAAAGGCGAGAGTTGACTTGGCTCATAATGAGCCAACACAAAAAAAATGCAATAGCTTCGGGTTAAATTTTATCCTCAAATAAGTTCTATACACTGCCCTGAAAATTTAGAACTCGTTTTATGTGCCATCAACAAAAAAACGTTTAAGTTACTTTATGAATTCCCATTGCTACAAGTGTGAAACTTATAATTCAAGCCAGTAGTCGCCGAGTCATTGATTTAATTTATATGATAATTTTAATTTAATTTGTGTGTATAAATGAAATGCAATGAATTTAATTAGTGCGCTAACAAATACCAAATTCGAATTTAAGATTAACTGCCTGGCTTTTGAATCTTTGGTTTTTTATCTACACTAACAAAAATATGTAAAAGAAAAAAAAAATATATTGCAAGTTAATATTCGAATTAAATAGTTAATCATAATAATATAAACAATACATATATATAATTATTTATTTAAAATATGTTAATAGATTTTGAAAATATTAGATTTTAAATAGTGTGGCTAATTGTGGTTTAAATATAAATTAAATTTGAAGATATTAAAATGATTTTAAAAATATTCAAACGAATAATTTTTAAAATTTGTTAATGTTATATTTAATAAAACTAAAAACAAAACATTCAAATTTGTTTACCAGTGTTCCGTAAATAGTTCTAATAGTTAAGAAAAACGTACATTTAAGTACAGGTAGTCGCTTATCCAACTGAAATAATTTTTAATTCAAAGTTGTAGTATAAAATAGATATTTCTATTATTGCAGGCATCCAGCTAAATATAATCCAAATTTAATCAACCACTTGTTGTGAAAATCTCGTTGAAAAATTGTGTAATTGGCAGCCGTTGCTTTTCGACTTTCCTGTCAGGATTTTGATTTCCAGACTAATGACCCAATTCGCGCTGCTCTCCCATTTACAATCGCCACTTTTGTTAGCGCCAAGTCATGGATTTAATTATTTACAGCAGCGGTTACTCATTTACACTGGTAAATAGTAAACGTAGTTAATGAAATTAAAATATCCATTGTGGCTTTTAGTTGTTTTAAATATATAAGCATATTGTAAATGTTCTTAAATTTTGCATTTGACTTTTTGCATGATTGATTTTAGTATCTGAAAATTAGTTTTAAGTTTTATCGATGTTTAAAATCTAATATTTTCCACATTATATTAAATATGCCATTTAGTAGGTATTGAACTTAATATTATGATTTAATATTTATTTTAAAAATTAAATAAAAAATGTTGAATTCAAAAGCCATTTAATTACTTTTCCATTTTTGTATCAGTGTAGGTAAATCACCAAACGAATCAAAAGCCTGACATATAATCAAAAATTTGAATTTAGTAATAGGTAGCGCTTTAATTAAATTCAATGAATTTTTACCTATTAATTTTTTCATCAGTGTATTTTAATTTTCGGCCAATCACTGCCATCAAAGCCAGACAGAGACAGTCTAAATTTAGGCAACAGCTGCCAGAAGGCCTGATTGATATACGCCAAGTCATGGCGTTAAAGAGTGGTAAGTAATATTCTTGTTTGCTGACCTCTTTTAGTGTCACAAAAAAAAAAAGTTATTAAACAAAGATGGAAAAAAACCTGATCGATATCACGTAATGTTTTTATGTTTTTTTTTTTTTTTAAGGGGTAAAAGTCGCCTAGACAGACGCTGATAAATCATGAAACCACCGTCGTGGCCTTTTCTTTGCCGCTTTTTTGATTTTTTTGCTTTTTTCACACCACGCCCGTTGGCACGCTGCCACGCCCCCCAGCCGCCTACGCCCCCCTGCCTGAGTAACTCAAAGTTTTGAGTTTTTTTTTATTGCTGGGCCACCACGTTCGGTTTGCCAATCAACTGAAAATGATGGCCAAAACCCAAAGCCGCCGCAGCCGCAGAGTTGTTAACATGTTAACTTGGCTTAAATGCATTATGATTTTTTTTTGTCTGCCTTTCATACTAATACACGTGCATTTCCCTGCCGCAAATTCGCAAAGTGTTTGAGTGGATAATGCGGAATTTTGCGAGCTCATCGGCTGCCGAAAGTCCGACATCAGCATCTGCCCATCCAATATATTTGCATATATGTATATATATAGATAAGTACATATAGATTTGTCGATATATATCCATTTGACCATGAGTGCAAAATCCATATTGGCAAAGTGGATTTGCAGAAAATCGGCTGGATTTGGGCTGTTGGAAACCATGCTGGAAATTATGGATATTGATATTGTCCATGGATATTTGGCTTTAATATTGCACTCAAATTACGGACATTCAATTCAATTAGGTTTGTTTTCCAACGAAAAAGGTGTTTTTCTTCTAAGGGAGTAGTTCTCATTAAAATATTTTTTAAAGTATTTTTAAAAGTTAAGTTTTAAAGTAAAGGAACAATTAAAAGCTAGCAAATGTTTTTATTTTGCATATCACTCAAAACCAAATATGTAATGTGTAATTATGTTTTAAGTTATCTATAAAATAAAAACACAAAATATTTATGTATTAAGTTAGCTTCAAAAAAAAAGACTTGCGAACTGTTACTTAACATTAAAAGGAAAAATATAAAAGAAAAGGTGACCAATCATTAATTATATTTTTTTTTATATACAATTTTTAATTAATTTCAATTTTAATTTTTAATTATTTGTTGTCATTTAAAAACTGTTCAAAAATAGCTAATCAAGTTTTTAGTGCCAGATGACTGTTCTAATTTGACATTCGATGATCCAACTCTTATAAACCAGATTACAAAATTCTAAAAAACAAATTCTAATTAATAATTTCTTTAATAATATCTGTATTATAAGTACAACTACCTGCTAGAGTTTTAAGATTCTTTTTTTTACTCTAAAAACATTTCCTGCAGAGCATCTGATATTCCATTACTCCATCCATTACATTTACCACGAAATCCCGAAGTGACAGCTTCCTTTTCACGACAGAAATCAAGTTGTCCGCTTGCATTTGGGGCACTTTGGGGCTCTGATTATTTGAACAGTTGGACAACTACTCGTACTTAATATAAGTAATTGTTTGCAATTAGTCACCGACGGAGGCTGAGAAACTGAGGCTGAGAAACTGAGCAACTGAACAACTTTGGCAATCGCTAATTTATGCAAGGCTCGGCTTTTTCTGTTTTGGGAACGTGGAACGTGACGATTGATATGAGTGAGACTTCAATCCGGTTCAAAGTCCGAGCCGTAGATCATCATGTAGCTGACGTCCAGGGTCTTGGCTGCCATTTGCTTGCGGATTACTCATAAAATCGAAGAATTAAGTTCCTGTAATGGACGAAAAACGCTGGCAATTAAATCAAAGACGAAGACGAAGAAGCCAGAGAAAAATACTCCGCACAACCTTGTTATTGTCTATGGGCTGTCATTAAAACTCGAATGGCAACAGGCAACAAGCAGCAAGCAGCAAACATCGAACAATGGCAGTGATGTCTTTACATTTAATTGCACCATTGGGCACTGGGCAAAGTGAACTGTCGTTCCACCTCTCGAATCTTCATCATCCTCACAGTCTCTGCCTCCAAGTTGCTCGATTTAAAACGATGTCAACGGCGCCACAATTAATTGATGCGCCACGAATTGTCGTTCAATGGCAGGGACACCAATGGTATACCATACCATTCCATATCATATAGTCGTTTTTCAGGGCCCTTTTTGTTGCCCCCAAGAAGGCGAATTAATCTCACAGGTTGGCGAGCTCTTAAAATCTGATATGGCAGCTTGAAGCTGTGCTGGTAAATAACAGGGCTGAATATAACTTAAATATTAAATAAAGTTTTATAACGTTTATATGCTTGATTTTGGTTTATTTTTAAATATTTATGTTATACATTTAGAAGAGCTCTTTCTTTGCAACATAAAATATCTGTAAGAAATATTATGGAATTAAATGTCTGTCTTTTGGGTTACTTTCATGCAATTTAAATTTAATAAATCTATAACTATTTGTTTATTTATTGTAAGTAAGTACCAAACAAGTCAAACAATTAGGTATTTAAATATATATAAAAAAAAAAAAACATAGGACACCCAAAAAACCCACAATTTAAATATTTTAATAAATAAAACAACGTTTACTAGAGAATACTTTGCATTGTCTCGCATTAAGGGGTTCAAGGATGGGTTCGTATGCAAATGGCAAACGCCCAAATTGGGCGTGGCACTGCCGCGACAACAACAAGAACGATACAGAGCCAGACAATAGAGGCTGAGGTCCGGCCATTAAAGCTAATTTCGTTGTCATTTTCGATTTGGCAGCTTTTCCATTTGAGTTTGTTTTTTGCAAAAGCGAACGACCCAAGCAACTGAAACTAATTTCATAATTTCTGTATGTTTTTTTTGTTTTGTTGTACCATATTTATGCAAAGCGTTGTCGCTGTATGTGTGTCAAAATCTAATTCACCTTAAACTGATTTCGAACGCATGCAACTTTTAGTGAATTTAGTCAGTTTAGTGACTGACTGATTTTGGCTCTGCCTTTCGAGTTTTAGTTTTAGTTTTGGCTTCAGCCTAAGCTATTTCTGCTGCCTTTGCCATATACTTTTGCAATCGACGAGATACAGTATCTGGTGCTGCATCAGCTCCAGTTGAGTTCGGTACCAAGCGGCGTATGCGTAATTTGTAGCCTGCCATGCATGTCTGTCTGCCTGCACTTCCACACTTCTTTTTTTCTGTTTTTTTTTTTTGGTTATTTTTTCAGCTACTTGGTCGTTAACCCAGGGGAAAAAAAAAACTAAAAACTTAAGACTGAAAACTGGTTACCGGTTATCCTTCACAGCGGCGACAGTCCACCGCCGAAGGTAACGCATTTCCATCGGCTTCGGAGGCCCAGTACAAAAAAACAAAAAAACCAAAAAAAAATATTTATAAAAACCATATAAAAGAGCGATGCTCGAACCCATAATCAAATCGAAGCGAATCGAATCCAATGGAATCGAGTCGAATCGAGTCGCATTGAACACTTGCTTCCGGTTCACACTGCCAGCACAGTGGTCTCTTTAAGGAAAAATATTATAAATACCATGTAATAATTATGCAAACCAATGAAAAAATGTCACAAAATATATTTCATAGGTACTTCATTTAAGTTTATCAAATGTATTATTTAACTAAATATTTAAGTGCTTTTAATAACAGAGTGCAGGTCATCGAATGTGTACAAAGTTTTGACTTTTTGATTCTGAAAGTACTTAACAAAATTATTAAAATGGATACAATTTTTTTTATCAATATATACAAACCTGGAAAAATATAAATCTTTTTACGGTTATTTAAATCAATACCTCGTAAGCCCATAAAAATTTTGTGTTGCGGTCTTCAGCATTATTAAAAAAAAAAATAAAATTGTTCCTAGCCAGCCTCCACTGTAGCGTATGAGTTGGAATTCCATTCACTCACGCACTGAAAACTATCAAAAATGTCGTTCTCTAAGAGCAACTGCTGCTGTTTCAGCTACTCGAGAAGGTCAAATTAAGGCTACGTCTTCATCTCCGATCTCCAATCTTCCATTAATTATCATTAACACTATGGCGGTCATCATGATCGATCATTCAAGAACAACTCATAACTGTCTAACTGGATAACTGGCTAACCACAGTTCGGCGACATTGTCTTGCGGTTGGTCAGTATTCGAGTATTCGGTTATTCGATTTTCAGTTTCTTTTCTTCTTTATTTCTTTTCCAAGCTTTTGTGCTTGGCTGAAGGTTTCTGCTTCTGGTTATCATCAAGTGGCTTTTGGCCAAAGTGCATGGCCAACATGACAGGGCGGAGATTCTGCGGCCAACCTTTGGGCCCAGTTTTGAGGGTCTAAAAAGCTAAAAGGTGCCACAGTCCATAGATTTTAGGCGGAACACCAAGTTCAGTGAACTTGCTTGAACTCCTAAGTGCTGGACATTTTGTCAGGAATTAAAATAGTTTTTAAACCCTGCAGTAAAAATTATGCTAAATAACAGAAAAGCTGTCTTTATCAATACAAAAATTTTAAGTGTTTAATCAAATAAACCTTAAATACTTTTTATAAAATACATAAATTAATTATTTTTATTTTCTTATGTTATCTCTTTCGAAAGATTTTGTTCTCATTTAAATTTAAGAAAAAGAATCATATATTTCCTGTGTATTTTTATATATTTAAACATAATACAAAAATGTACATTATTAATATTGCTAGTAATATTATCCTTTATCATTAATATTATTACTATTACTATAATTTATTTTTATTTACTTGTGCTAACATTTTTGAAAGATTTTTTTCCTCATTTAAAAGTTACAAAGAGAATGATATATATCTTGTATATCCTAATAACATAACATTGTATAACATATTAAATAAAGTACATTATTAACATTCTTACTATTGTTATTATTTATCATTACTATTCTTACTATTATAAATATTTTTCAAAAATATCTTATTTAAATTATATCATCCCTTTACTCTTTCCTTTTTTCAGAACTTGTATATTTTAAACTTATTCAAAAATTAAGGAACATGCTAATTCTGAATAGTGTCAAGTCACGACTTGGCGATAATTTTCATAAATATCCATTGTTTTTTTCGTTTTCATGGCAAAACATTCGGAATGCGGAATGGTAATGGTAAATAGTTAATGGTAAATGGTATATGGAAAAGCAATCAAATGGAATCAAATTGAATTGTCGATTGTAGCCGGTACTCTGGCAAAATGGCAATCGATTATTTTGGTTTCGCAGAGGGAGCAGGGCCATAAAACTGCATCAGCGAGATGCGCAGCTGCAGGAGGTTGTGTAAGCCACTCTACCACCAAAAACTTACTAAAAATAAAGATGGTAAAAGTTGTAAAAATAGACACCCAAAAAAAAAAATACTGAAAATTTAGTTTAAATAAGTGTGTCTTTAAAAAAAGTAGTAGAGAGTATTAATTCAATACTAAATAGTACTTTTTAGTTTAATTTCTATACCTTTACCTTTTTTTTGACACATTTTTACATTAATTTAATACTCATTTTATTGAGTATAATTTGCATAACCAATAGTTTAAAATTCTTATAACAATAGTTTATTTTCTCTGACTATTTTTTTTTGTGTTGTAATTTATGCCTAAATTTAATGGGCCAATTTAAGACATTAATTTAAAAAAAAGAGATTGGAATATTTAAATTTTAGAAAAAATTATATTAAGCAATAGACAGAGTTCTGTGAAGAATTGTAAGAACCAAGTATTAATCAGTCAATGTAAGCATTTGTTTTTTTTTTTGGGTGTAAAGATGGTAAAAATGTTGAAAATAAAACGGGCTTTGTAGGCTCTTATCCTGGCCACGGCCCACTGACAAACTGACAAACTGAGCCAGCTGATGGAGATTGACAAACTGACAAACTGGCAAACTGAAGCTGGCAGTCACGAGGCGGAAACTTTTCGCGTAATCGTGTTGTCGAAAAAAAATGGGGAAAACTACTACTACAGGAGTACCAAGTGTAATAAAAAATAAGAAAAATAAAAATAAAAATACAAAACAGAAACAGAAACAGCACTCAAAAAGCCTGATCAAGCTCTCGACTCGCGACTCAAGCTTTGCTCACTTTCGTTTTCGTTTCGAGCGCAATTCGAGCGTTTCGAGCGGCTTGAGCGCCTTGAGCGGCTTGAGCGGCTTGAGCGGCTTAAGCGGCAGGGGGAAGGCGGTCCGGGGGCGGTACGGCTGTGAGGCGGTATCTTGGCGGCGCCGCTGCTGACGCTGAGCGCGCTGCCGACGCTCGCCGCGCGCTTTGTCTCGAGCTTTAGTCGCTTGTGTGTGATAAAATCACGTTAGTAATCAATTGCAGGCCCAACAGCCCAGACCACAGAGCACAGAGCAGTCGCACCACCGATCCACAGATCCACTGATCCACCGATCCAACAATCCAACAATCCAACGATCCACGCAATTGTTGCAGCCGATATCTTAGCTTCTTTTTTTTTGGGCTGTTTACCTTTTTGGCAGCCAAAAACGCGTATGTATTTTGACAAAAAAAAAACAACAACTAAAAAAACGTGGTGTGCTAACAAAAAAACAAAATCATTCGCGAGGATATAAAACAAAAACCTAAAAACAAACAAAATAAATTAAAATCAACGGAATAAAAACGTATATATTTTTTCTTTATTTTTTTGCTGTGCTTAACAATTTTTGAAGAATTTTGGTTTGTGAACAAAAACATGAAAAACCCCCATACACAAAAAAAAAAACACCAAACGAAATTTCGAGATTTAACAAAATAAGCGAGAAAAAAAACAAAAACAAAAACCTGACGCGTGTGCTGAACTATTTTCGGTTTTGTCTCATTTCTCATTTGCTGCATTCATTTACCTTGTTTCGATTGCCCAATTAATGCGAGTTGGTTAACACAAAAACGTTTTTGATTGCCAATTTCCAAGTTGCGTTTCGAGAGGTTTCGTGTGCAGTGCTGAAATCGATTCGCCGAGGGGTGGAGGGAGGAGGGGGGGATTTGGCAAGGGGGGTGCCAAATTAGAGCTATAATTTTGGATGCATGTTTTCAAGATTTCTGTCGAAACGAAAAAGGATATTCATATTTTAGTTAAGAAGTTTGTGAAAATTAAGAAATAGGAAATCTCAAGATTGCTTAGAACTTGTGTGTATTAACTTTATTCAAAACTTTCTCAAATATAATAATAACTTTTCCAAGTAAAAACAAAACAATGGTTTCGGAAGAAAAGGCAAAATTATAGTATTGTTTTCCAACTCTTTTAAAACAATACCAGTATGTCTCCTGATTTTTCCAAAGTTAGAATCCCTAAAAACCCTTCAAAATATCACCCATACGCAGAGTTGCTCTGAATGAAAGCCAAACAAACTACTTTACCAAAATTAAAGTTATGTTTTCGGTTTTAGAAGTTATATTTTGACATTATGAAAGAAATCTAGAATTTCTTAGGAATTTCCTAAAGTCGATTCCCTACAAACCCTTCAAAAAGAACACCCATACGCAGCGTTGACCTGAAGGCAAGCCAAAACAAGGCCAAACCTTAATGGCAAACTTTGACACAGGAAGTGCACTACTTTAGCCTCTAATACGCCCCGTCACTTGGCTTAAATTATATTTCGAAATCGCCCAGAAATTCCACTCAAGCCGTTGTTGTTTTATTTTTTTTTTTTGGGGGCTTTGCCTTTTAATTACGACATGTCCATGTCGGAGCATGCACTCAATGCCAGATGCGGATTTTTTGTTTTGTTTTTTGTTTTGTATATTTTTTTATGAGTTTTATGATATTTGTGCAATTGCCAGCAAGTCGTAATCATAAAACATCAAGTTCCGTATGCAAAAAAAGCAACAAAATGGTATATGTCAAGTCACGTTGTTAATCACTGATCACTTTTCGGACAATTGTTAGAAGCAAATGGGATCAAACAAGCAAGACAGCTGGAAAGTAAAAGCCATATCAAAATCAAAATCAAAAGCCCAAAAGATGACATAACATCTGGGGAGCTCGGTTAATGCCGGTTTTTTCTCTTTCTCTTCGGCTTCTCTGTTGTGATTTTGGCGCTTACGCCCTACTTAAACGGTTAGCAGTCTTCGAGCCAAGTTAAGACCAAGAGCTGACCATCAGCCATCAGCATTGCATGTCTCTTCCTTTTTTTTTCGTGGTACTTTTTGTTATTGCCAAACTGTTTGACTGATTGCTTGACAGCAAAACAAAACAGCAAAAGCAAAAGCGGCCAAAACAAAACGGCCCAAAATACGCTTTCAAGTTCATTTCTTGCATGCCTCAGCTGAAGATGACTTGGCTTTTGGAGTTTCCCCCAGTTAATTTGTGTTACCAAAATGCTTAGCCACAAGATTCAAGCCGTTATTAAAGTATTAATTATAAATGTGAGTCTACTATATTTCTCAATGAAAATTTAATAAATGTTTCATAATTCTAAAAATCTTTTATAGTTAAATCTGGCTGTATTATAATTTCAAATTACTACTCTTGTCCGCAAAAAAACCTTTATTTTTACATTAAATAAAATTGTATAAAATAAACAAAGATTGATAACTTATATATCCAAATAGTATCACACATCACAAGAAACTGTGGCTATCTGAAAGTTGACAAAATGCACATATAAATCCCAACGATATATAATAGTAATAGCAGTGGTGACCGATTCCGCAATCAAACGTACGTCTAAGCTATTTAAGCTGTCACCAAGTGATCCTCAATTGCCAAAGCCCCAACCTTTGAGCCCGCAATGCCATCTCACATTCGTGTCAAAGTCTAATAAGGCAATCAACGATTCTAATTTGCGGTTTCCCCTACTATGTACTTAGTTTCACTCATTAAATTCGGGATGACTAATAATTTTTTGTTGCCCAGTTGGGTTGACCAATGAAATTATCCCTAACCTTTCTTCAATTAGAGCTACGGGCTTTGGTTTGCTATTAATACACATTTTCCTCACAATTTTCTCACATTTTTGTGTGTAATTACGGATCATGCCTTGCTTTTCACACCTGTCTGCCTCTCTTTTTCCGCCCTCGGGCCTTATTCAATTTCTTTTTAACAAAAGCCCAGCTTTGAAAAGCTTTACCCATAGAAATTGCACAAAATAAAAGGCAGCCACACAACACAACACTCGAATACATAAACATACCTATATATATATTCACACAGGTTGCTGCTGGCCAAATATAAAAAGTGAAGAAAATAAAAAAAGAAATGAAAAAATTACATAATTTTTGTTGTGATTTATAAATTGCTCACCGTTGCAGCATACGGCTGGCATTACTCATACGCCGAGTTGCCCAAGAAATGCCCAATATTTAAACTTGACCAAACCGCCGCCATAGTTGGCCATTGGCCATTGGCCATCGCCTATTGACAGTTATCGTTAGCATCCGCATCGTTTTCGGAAGACCTTGGCCAGAGTATAGCCAGCAAACAAATCGTCGGAAAAAATTGACAAAACCACAGAGACTCGAAATCAAACAAGCTGTTTTTTATCCGATTTTTCTGTTTTTTTTTTTGGCTTTAATTCCGTTTCTTATTTAGTTTTTCGAAGCTTGCGCGATAAGAGAAGGTCACCATTTTGGTGACCTCTATCGATTTGTCTCCGCATTATCATTAATTAGCATGCCCTCTCGTTCCAGCGCACCCACACACACACACTCTCCCAGTCCCGCTCACACACACACGCGTCAGAGAGAGAGACAGCATGAGGCAGCCGAGCAGACAGCAAATCGTGGCGCTCGTCCTCTGCAGCGTCGTCTGCCTGATTAGCGCCGTCCCGCTCCCACAGCCCGCCGGCAACCAGGAACTCGATGTCCTGCAAATTCCGCTGGCGAATGGCAAGGTGAGTACGAAAAGTTCTGGACTTATATAGCAGTAGTACTGGGAAACAGATTCTTTATAACTTTCACCACTTCGTTGATTAAAAACTCCTAAAAAATTTAAAAATCTCCAAAAACCCAAAACAAACAAGTTAAAAAAAAAATGTGTGTCAAAACCCGGAAAACAATGATCAAAATTTGGATTGCCTTATATCGTTGAATTTGTCATAAAATTTCCAATCGAGTAGCATTTACAGCTTAACATGTTTAACTTTCGCAAAAAATAATGATGTAACTCCTTAAAAAAAATCGAAAATTGGCCATAAAATCAGCTTTTGAAAAAACGCTTTTTAAAATTCGATTTTTGAATCAAAAGAAAAAATTTTTTTCTAAATCTTTCGGAGATGGATAGTATAGGCTGCCAGCTTTACAAAACAGTAACGTTTATGGCTGTGCCTTTTATTTTAGCTAAGTTACAACATATAAAAAAATAAGAAATGTTAATGCTTTACATATTTCCAAAAACCCGAAAAAAAAACATTTTTAAATCGGTTTTTCTATCAAAACCCAGGGATATAATGGTCAAAAGTTGGAATGTCATACATCGTTGAATTCGTCGTAAAATTTCCAATCGAATGTCGTACACAGCTTAAAATGTATAAATTTGGCCAATTTTCGCAAAAAATCATGATGTACCCCCTTATAAAAGAATCGAAAAATGGTCAAAAAAAATTTTTCCCAAATCGACCGGGAATGTATCCATAGCAAAAGTATAGGTTGCTAGCTGCACAAAACAGTCACCCTTATGGTCGTGCGTCTTATTTTGACGAAGTTACATTAAAAACTCATAAAAAAAATATGTTTTTTTTTGTTTTACATATCTTAAATTACATCATAAATTCAAAAAATCATCATAAATTTGCAACTTTTTGGCTTGTTTTTCGAATTCTTTAAAGAACTATCTATGTATAGAAAAATGTCATTCCCAAGAAGCTGAATACAAAACCAATATTTACATAGCTGACTGTATCAAGATATTTATTAGATAGCCAAAAGTCAAACAAGCGAGTGTGTAAGGCAAATATTAACAAAGCTTTCATAGACTTTTTCCCAGGCAGGGGGTGGTGCCAAAACAAATCGAAAGGTTGCCTTACAACTATAACTATTTAAGACGTGAAAATGTCGGTACGCAGGGAGTAACATTAAACGACTTGCAGCCGGAGAATGCTGTAATAAAACAATTTGGGCCCATTAACTGGTGCTTAATTGGCCTGGTTAACAGGTGTCCCCCCAGTTATCAGTTAGTGGAACTCTTTGAGCGACTCTCGTTAACATTCGGTTGGCTCAAAGTAGCGCTTGCTGCCGCCTCAGTTGCCCTTTCGACCATATATTTACTTGACAAATTTGCACTTGGATTGGCTTGGCTTGGCTTAGATTAGGAAGCGGCCAAACATGTTAAAAAACTTCCTTTTACTTTTCGGTTTGAGTTTGAGTTTTGGTTTTAGTTTCATTTTTTCGATTTTTGGTTTTCGGTTTTTGGCCAATTCGGGTCTCGGGGTCTCTGGGCCCGTCGAACCTGCGTGACTGGATCAAAAAAGCTGCTGCAAAAACACTCGAAGAGCGGACCAGTTCCAAGGAAGTTGGCACACTTGGTACCTGTTTCCTCATGTCTTCACTTAAAACAAAATTGGAATAGTAAAAATACATCTAAATTGTCTACACAATATTTAATTTGAGTATTAAATCATAATATTAATTACAATGCATATTAAATTGTGTGATTTAATATTAAAATTTTCTAATGAATAATAATGAATGAATTAAAATTTTTTAAATAAAATTTTAGATATTAAAATCAATTCCGTAAATGAAATATTTTAGAAAATTGTAAAATGTTAATAACTAAAAATGCATTGAAATCAAACTGAAAAATATTTACTTAAATTGAGTACAAAATGTTTGCGTTTACTACGTTTTTTTAAATTAAATTGTACGAAAATAGTCAAATTAAATATATTAAAATTAATTTTAATTTTTTTTAAATTTAAAATAAATTATTCCGAAAATTTTTTACTTGAATTGAGTACAAAATATTGTTTTTACCAGTGTTGTATTTTGTGCACTTTTATTTTTATTTTGGCCTCAGCTGGGTGTTGGCCGGCTGCAAAAAAAATAAACCGGACTACCCGAGTTGAGCAAGCCCCTGCAACTCTGTTACTTTATTACTTAATTGCCGAGCCAGACATTCGTCGTATTCCCATTCCCATTCCCAAACCCATTCCCATTCGATCATCGTCTCAGATCATTGTATCACTGTGCCCCGGCAAATGGCAATTAGCACCCCGGACAACCAGCCCCCTGCTAATTTGTTAGCCAAATGAAAAAGCTGCCCAGTTTTTTAGCATTGTTTTATGTCATTTTATGGCTTTCACTTTTGCAACAAATTTGTACAAATCTCCGAAATCTCAAGAAAGCCCGAAGGCTTTGCCACAACCAAAAAAATACAAATAAAAATCAACGTCGTAATATTTGTCAATCAAAGTTTCTGGTATGCCATTACATATTTTATATTCGTGTGAAATCCATAAATAAAGCACACAAGTTTTTTCCTGGTAAGAAGTCATTTTTTCATTGTTTGTCAAGTTAAATAGAGAATGACTTAAAGATAAATACAATAAATGAAGTAGGTTCTAAAGTACATTTTTAAAGCATTTCCTTATTTCTGGTTCCTCAAAACAGTAATAGTTTGGCATTAATAGGTCTGACCGTTTATACATTTTTAAAAACATAAAGCTAATAGCTTTTTTTTATATAAGTAATTTGTACTTGTGTTAAGCCCATAAGTTGGGCTGTTAAATATTCAAATGTTCCGAACTTAAACGACTTTGAAAAGCAATCTATTTCAGAGAATGCTTCACCAGCAATCTATTATAAAAATATTTCTTAAAAAGAGCTGTAAAGATAATACTTTAAATATATGTCGAAAAGCAACCATTAAGTGCCCATTTTTACTATTGAGACTGAATTGTAAAATGGTTCAATTTAGGGGTTTTGTAACTGCAACTTGCCTCAGAGTATTGGGCAAGTTTAAACTGTGATATCATGCAAACATAATATATATTTTAAATGCCTGCGCACCCACGCCATGTTTACAATATCATCTTTGAACATCTGCTGAAAGGCCGAAAAAAAGCAAATGTTACACAAAGCGGTAAGCATTTGTTGTTGCCCAATTTGGCTCTGTGGTTGAGGGCAAAAACTGGGTCAAAATTTAGCCCACAAAACGCTGATACGTTAATGAAGTCGATATATATGTATATATATATATATATATATATATATATATATGTATAGATATTTAGTTTCCCCAAAACTCAAAACCCAAAACCCAAACTGTTCATCTCGGCGTGTTGACATGCCTTGCGCCATAAATCATTTAACGAGACGATAACAATGGCGATTGAACTAGCTTGGAGAATCGGAGAAAAAAAAAAATATAAAAATATATATATGTACTATAAATAGGCAGAGCTGAGGACAATTTTCTTTGCAACGTCAACTGCAATGATATCTCCATTGTTGCCACTTTGCTTGAGTATTTTTGTTTGCTTACCTCTTTCTGTCGACTTCTTTGGCGCCCAGCACGTGTCAAAGATGATATAACAGCAGTCGGGGAAAAAGGAGGAAAAACTGCGAAATAACTCCACTCTGCTGTGTATAATATCCATGGCACTATAATCCATCGAACTGCAATTACGGGAAAATTGCAGTTTCGGTGTACTATATTTATTATGGCCAACAAAATGGTGTGTTTACTTTTTTATGATTGATAAACAAGATTAATAGACTGTTTTCTTTTACAAATATAAATTTGTTTGTTTTTACCAAGTTTCTTAGACTTGTATTCATTTTATTATATAATTTAGTTATTAACTTTTTTTCATTCTTGTTCTACACATTTTGTTTATAAACAAAACTGTCGAATTTGTTTCAAATATTTAATTTAATTTTTATATTTTGTAATGCCAGTTTTGATTAGATTTTACATTTGTCTTTAAGCCAATTTTTTCAAAAGTTGGTTTAACTTTCTTCACCCATAAATCAATGTACTTAAAAACATCAAAGCCGATCTTAAAGTTTGTAAACAATTTATTTTAATAACTAAATCCTTTTCCAGTTTTTTTAAATTAGATTAAAATCTTAACCTTTTAATATATTTGCCGTTATCTAGGATTTTTTGTTACATTTTCTTGTACAACAATAAACTTTTTTTTTAACTAAAAAAATTTAACTCAAATTAAATTTAATAGATAATAAGCTAAACTCTGTTTTTATAGTTTTTTCGCCGCATTTGCCATTATTCATGATTTATTTGTCATTAATGGTAATGCCAACCATGAAATGAATAAATATTTTTTGATTCCTTGGAAGTCTGCTACCTAGTGACAGACTTTCCGCTTATGTAACCGGTGGCTGCTGCCCCTTTCACCCCCCCTTTTGGCATCACCCAACTTAACACCACCCAACTTCTGCACCACTGCACTTCAACTTCCTCTCCTTGCGCTCTCGTACACATATCACGCATACGCCGCATTGTGCGACAAGTAAAACGTCAATCGCAATCCGCTGTAGTTGTTGCTGTTGCTACTTTTGTTGCTGCATTTGTTGCTACTTTTGTTGCTGGTAATTTGTTGGTAGCTGCATTTTTGTTAAGTGGCAAACGAGACGCGCTTGCCTTGTCTGCCATGTCAGTCATTCAGTGAGATGGAAGCCAAAGCCAAAGACAATTTATACAGCAGGGAGTACAAGTTGCAATCTGTTTTGAAAATGGCTTTAAAGATATGCATGCTGTCTTGTTGGCTTGTGCGATTAGCCACCGCTTGAGAATAATTAAAGCCCGATGGTCTTGTGGCTCATTTGATTTATTCATTTTCAAATTCCAGTTTCGCCCATTTTTCAATTTAATTTAATTGTGTCGCGTATTTTTAATTTTATTAGCCGCCAAACAAGGCCTCAACTGGCTGAAAGCCTTTGCCCCCTTTGGATTAGCAATGGGCGTGGCAGTTATCAGCTTGGATATAGAAATAAAGCCACTGCGGTCATGACACGCACTGTCGCTGAGGTCGCATTTGCAATTAAATTGGCATTTCGATTGGGTTTTTATTGGAATGTTGGGGCCTAAGCGCAGTACTTATGCTCTATTAAAATTCATGTTTTTATTAATAAGACCTTTCAATTAATTTTATTAATCCCATTTTACATTATTAGTTTTTTTTTTGTTTAATTTCTCCTAACAAATTACAAAAATTTGTCATTTATTTAAATGTTGCCGTTTTAAAACAAGCTCTAAAATAAAATGGCAAAAGAAAATATATAGTAATTAAATTTTTTAAAGTTAATTACTTTACTTAATAACATAGTTTTAATAAAATTTTAACATAGCACTTAATGTTTTACTTTTTCTGTTAATAAAATATATTTATTTACTTAGATAAGGATATTTAATTTTATTTATTTAAAAGAATTGAACTATTAAATAAAATCTATTTCAAACACTAACTTAAAAAATCAATGAATAAGCTAACCAAACTTATAAAATATAAATATACCAGTTTGCATGGTTAATTTATGCGCAATCTGTGAGTTGTCGTACCTATCTAGTTTTTTTTTAACTCAGGGGCTTAAACTTTGCTTTGACTATGATATTAGTTTGTGGCATTTTTTATCGAGTCGAGAGTCGCCTTAAGTTGGTTAAGGTCAAGGCAACTGATATGCCCAAGCATTTTAAAAGCGTTTTCTCTCTAAATCATTTTTTTTTGTTTAGCTTTTTAGCTTGTCAATCGATTAATATTTCGATTCGATTCGCTTTGATTCGCTTCGATTCTATATAAGCGGTGTCTTCCGCCTTGGCATAAGCTAAAACTGAAATTGAAAATGAAAATGAAATTGCCAGCATACTGTGCAGACTGCTTAAAATTCAGAGCATTCGCTTTAATGACGTTTGCCACGAGGCAGCAGCTTCTGGGCCTGGACTCATTTGGAATTCATTAAGATGTCCCATAAAAACGTAACTTTTGCCTTAAGTACTATAGTTGCTGGTGAGTCCGCCTCCCTGGGCAATATCCAAACAATTGTCGCACTAAACTGACACTGACAGACAGCTTAAAATATGATGAATATAGTACTTCAGTACTTCAAGAAAAGAGGGAGTTCGAGAGTTGGCAACAGTTTGTTGGCCAAACTAGCAAAAGTTTATTTTATGCTCCTCATCATCATCATAATCATGGTCGTCATAATGCTGACTTCCGCCCGCGTGTAAAAGTCAACTTCCGCACTGACTTTTGAGTCAATTAAACACTGCAACAGCAGCAATATCCACTTTTCAGAGGCATATATATATATATATATATATATATATATATACATATATATTCGTTTCGAATTTCAAATCTCTTTTGCCTTTAAGTAGCATTCCCGAGAGTTGGCTGGCTAAAAAACGTGACAGTTTTATGGTAATACCCTGCCAAATTCCAAATAATAAGATTAAGTGGCTTAAAGATGTGGTTTCAACATGGTTGAACACTGATCACACATACATAAGCATAATAGTAAATAGCAAAAGACAATAGTAGAATATAGACAATTACCTCATTAACTTTAGGTATTGTCCGAGCTTATAAATGGCGAAATATGGTAAAGAGTTGACAAGGTGGATTGGCTACAATGGAAATGTATTATAAATATACATTTAACAAATTATTTCAATTGTTTAGGTAAGCAGGAAAACGATTGTTGTATATTTTACTTAACTTAAAGTTAACAATAATAATTTTTTGATATGTTGAAAGAGCAAATATTCTGACTTATTTTGTTCAATTGTTTAAGTAAGCAAATATATATTTAAGAGCAAATATTTCAACATATTTAAATTAAATTCTTAAGGGAGCAAGTTCCCTTACTTTAAATTTACATTAATAATTGGTTGATATATTTAAAGTTTAAATATTCCGACATATTTTCTTTCAAATGCTCAACTAATCAAGGAATAAATTGTTGTACATTCTGCCGTACTGAAATTAACATTAATTGTTTGTAGATATTTTTCAAGTTTAAATATTCTAACATAATTTGTTTCAATTGCAGAAAAAATCCTATGCTTAAAATAACCATTAATAATTTATTAATATATATAAAAAGCAAATACAATAATAATTTGTTTAGATATTAATAGAGCAAATATTCGAAAATATTAGGGTAAATTCCCGCCCTTAATAAAGATTTTCCCAACAACCAGACCTCGTTGTTCATTAAGAGTATTAAAACTTTGGACATTGTCCGATATTGAAATGGTTACCCTGCACAACCTCTTTTTTCTTGCTATTTTTGTATTATTTGTGTTTTTTGTTGTTGCTGTCGAGGAGCGGAAGAAACTTTTCCAATTGTTAGTGTTGATGCTATATTATTAGATTGTGCTGCTTTTCAGCTGCTTGGAATCCCTTGCACCTGGTGGCACCTTGACAATTGTTGCAACTAAGAAGTTGCTTTTGCTTTGTGCTACTGCTTTGCTAGTGCTTTGCTTTTGCTTTAGCTGCTTAGTGACTCGTGCTGTTGATTGTCCAAAAGTTGGCTGCCATTCATCCACCACCGCCCACAAATGCAATTTTAATGCAATTTGAAAATTTATTGTGCAATATTTTCTTAGCTTAGACAGCTTATTGCTGTTGTTGTTGTTGTTGCTGCTGTGCAGTTGGCGATTGCCCATTAACGTTAACAACTTTTTAGCCAAGTCATTTTCGCCTGACTCTTGGCTTTTGGCAGCACCACCCACTGAAGCACCACCACCCACCACTCAAGTGAACCAAACGAAAATAAACCAAAACAACGATAGAAGATCGCTTTTTGTAAGCCACTGCAAAATACCCAGCAAATTACAATTTACACTTGAGACTTGATTACACAAATGAGCAGGGGTGCCCCTCCCCCCCTTCCCACAAAAAAAAGGGTGCGGGGGTTTTGTGGGGGGGTTCAAGGGGTGCCACTGGCAGCAACTCATTGTCCGAAGTGAAAGTTTTGTCAATTTGCGGGCACTTTGGTGCCTTTTGTTTTCCCTCGCTCGCCATCTGCATCATCTTCTTCAGTTTCATCTTCTCCCGTGTTTTACTGCCAGATTATGCAACAGATGTACGAAATTATATATAGTAGGTATTATAGTGTATACCTTATGCCTCGACCGCAGAAAAAGTAATTCACACTTATAGTAAAACCAGTCATTCCCAACCTGAAAGTCAACTGCGTTTCAAATGGCTAAGGTCACGAAGAGTCTTTGTTTTAAGTGCGCTTTTACTGCTAACTATTGGTACACTGCAAAAATTAATAGGAACAGCAAAAATAGATATCTGACTATTAAATATTTCAATATTTTATAATATTAATATATTTTAATTTATGTGGAAGTTATTAGATTTAAAACCGTTTCTATTCAATTAAATTGTATTTTATTTAAATATATGATTTCAATTTAAATAAATAATTAATAAATTATTTTCGAAAATTGATTTTGTCAAAAATTTTAATATTTTTATATATAATATAAAAAGTGAACAGAATGATAAGTGTTTTAGCTCTAAGAAGACGTTTACTTTATTTAGTTTATTTTACTTGGGGACAAAAAACATGGTTTATTACTGAAATTATTATTTAAAATACACATTTTTCTAACTTAAACTCATTTTATAATTTGTTTCCTTAATTTACCCTTGCAGGAAATCGATGTCTTGACATTGGGCGCCAAAGACCAAGAAACATTGATAGCCGATCGCAACAAACGAACAATTGGACTGCTGCGTGAACTGTTCCCCGATATTACAAAGGTAAGAAAACATATATATATAAATATATATATATATATATATAAACATGAACCATTAGCCGACCCCCTGCCCCCTGTCTCATATGTAATACTTTATATATATATATATAACAAGCCAATCCACTCAGACACTTTTAGCCCAGGGTTATAGGGCCCCAAATGAAAACCATATTCCCCAATCCCTGTCTATATGAAAGTGTGTATTGAATTTGGCGCCACCCGAAATGTTTTCCTCACATAGGAGATCAATGTGCAGATCAATCGTCTAGTGAATAATGTGTTGCAACGCGTTGGGCCCGTGGTACTGGGCACCGTCCTAAATCCGGCCTTCGATCGGGGTCTACATTCCAGACAGCCAGCCAAAGATGATGTGGATGATGATGAGGATAAGGGTTCCAAGGACTACGATCAATTGCCCGAGGATCTCACCCAATTCCAGCCCGATAGCGAGTTTGCCAAGGAGCGCGGAAAATGAGCAAAACAAAGAAAATGAATGAAAACAGAAAACTTAGCCTAATGCTTTTCCCCAAAACTAAATATCCACTCCTCCTCTCCTGGAATTGTGTACCTTCAAATGTTGCATGTTTTTTTATTTAGGCTTAGCAAAAAAAAAGAGCACTGAACCACCCAAAAACAAACAAACAACAACAACCACCTCCTGAATTCAGCATGCCAGCACCACCCAGTAGCAGAGGTTGAACCACCAAACGAAACCAAACGAAACCTCCACCCACTCTAAAACAAAAACAAAAACAAACACGCACACAAACACACTCAGACATGAACTATATAGACAATAGACATTGAGTTTTCAGCCAGATATCATCCCAAACAATTGGCCAAGATCATGATCAAGAACAAGAAAAAAAGCAAGAAATCAACATCAACTCATGTGGAAAAAGCACCAGAATCTCATTTACCAATAGCAAAAAAATAGCCCCCGTATTATTTGTTGATCTCTCGCTGATCTTCCGCTAGGAAATCGACTCGATAGTCAATCGCATTATAGCCCAGGTGATTCGGGTGGCCGGTCCCGGTCTTCTGAATAGCATATTGGCCGGAAATCGCGGTGGTGCGGGTGGTGCTGTCGGCGGCAGTTCGACGCCGGCCTCCGATTTCGATGCCGATTTCGATGCGGACTTCGATGACGATGACGATGATGTGGCGCCGTCGAGTAGTTCGAGCAGTCCTGCGACGCGGAATGCTGCTGGACCACCAGCACCACCGAATAGTAGTGCCAACGAGGTGGAAGAATCTCGGCGGGTGAAGATCGATTTGCCCACGTTTGCACCACCAACTGGAGGATTGGGAGGAGCATCGGCTTCCGCAGAATCGAAAGGTGATGAGCGTACAACCAATCAAGCATCTTCATTCCCAACAACAACAACCACCACCACCACCACCACCACCACCAATCCCAGTAATCCCGCAACAACAACCACCACAACTAGCACGCCAGTTGAGGATTTGGTCCAGTTATTGCCGCGCTCTTTGGAGCCAGCAACAACCGATGATCCAACTCCAACTCCATCTCCAGCAACAACAACGACAGCAAGAACAACAACCACGACAAGAACAACTTTGCCTGCAACAACCACTACTAGCACCACTTCTAGCACCACTGATTTAACCCCACCAATAGAATCCACCACCATAAATATCCTGTTTCCCAACAACAATAGCATCGATGAACCACAATTGCAAACCATAATTGAAGATATAAATCGTTTATTAAATTCTACCAATTATTTTATTACAACCAGAGATAATCTAACAACAACAACAACAAAGGCCACCACAATTGACAACAACAACATTACGAAATTATTGCCCGTCTTTGATTGAGCACTGAAAGTACAGAAAAATATATACATATATATATATATAAAAAAGGCAAAAATGGATTTGAAAGCAACAACAACAAAAACAACAAGAACAACAGCCACCATCATCACAACAACAGCAACAAGTACAAGTACAACAACCATCAAAACAACAACCACATAAGGATGAAGAAGAACAACAAGAGAGCATCAAAGCAACATCATTTAGAAAAAACATTTTCAATTTTTTCAATATGGAGACATCATCATTTAGAAACAGCATTTTCGAATTCGATTTAGAGACTTTCGCTCATCACCGTCAAAATCGAATGGGGTTTTAAAGTGGTTTGGAAAATGTTTTTAGAAAATTATCAATAATTGTGATGAGTCAAAGTAAAATTTTTTTGAGAACCTTTTTCTAACAACTTTAAACCGTTTTGAAACCACTAAACCCAATCACCGTAGAATTCACCCTCGCTCCGCACATGTACTTAAAAAAAAAACCCAATTGGATATTATATTGTTGATTTATACCCTGTAAGCCCCCAAGTTCCTCCATTCCCCTTGACCAAACCCCAAAAAGCACCAACCGCATTGTATGTAACTCAAAATTGAACCATTGAAGTTAACTAATCTACCTACCCTCCCCCAAAAACAAAAAAAAATCCCTCAACTGCACACACACTTCAATTCGTGGTTGTTGTAGCAAATCGACGATCAGGCAAACCGCATTATCTCAAAGCTGTTGAGAACTCTGGGACCCACGGTTCTGCGTACCGCCATCCAGGGAAACACTGCGAATGCAGCCAGGACCAGTTTCGATGCGGACTTCGATGATGACGACGATGAGAGCTCGAAGAGTGGCAGCTCCAGTGGTGGCAGCAGTAGCACCACCACATCCGATTCGGATAGTGGCACCCGTGTGACTATCGAACTGCCCACCTTCGAGCCCGACGATGACAATGAGATCGATGCGGAGAAGAGCAGTAGCAGCAGCAGTACCTCCACCACCTCAACCACCGAGTCCACCTAAAGTGCGTTTCGTTTGCTACAACAACTGTGAGATACTCACAAAACAATAATATACAGAGAAAAAAAAAAACAAAATTGGAGACCTTTTCATTATCAAATGGATTATAAACAACAGAAATCTCTAATAAAATTACTTTTTAAAATGTCTAAAAGTTTGCAACAAGATTAAATTTATTAAATATGCAGTTTTAAGCCAAAAAGTGCATTTTCAATGCATACTTTTAGGCACATTTTAAATGATTTTAAAACACTAGTTATTTCTTTCTTAATATAATTTGATATGAAAAAGTCCAATTGTCATTTTGGTTTTGATATGCTTAAGCTTTGCTTTTTTCTCTGTAAAAAAAATCACTGTTGAATTGGCTTTTAAAATTGGTTTCTCTTTCCCCCTTAAAATTTCTCCGCGCAGCACAACAACAACCCAAGCAAACACCCTCTACAGCAAATTGAAATAAAATTAAAGGAGAATGATGAAATGAAAGTGAAGTTCTCATTGAATTGGCATTGTTAACCAACACTTGATTGTTTTAAAATTACCTTTAGCACACTGGTTTTCAGCACACATACTCACTCACCAGCCTTCTCTCGCTCTCGCTCTCTCTCTCTCTCTGTCTCTGTTTCTTGTTTTTCACTACTCTTGTCCCTGTCTCTGGATATCTCCCCCTCTCTTTCTCTCCTAGTCATCCTTTTCTCTTTTTCAATCTATATGCTCCCTCATGCGCACCCTCATTCCACTTAGGTTAGTAGGTGTTTTTTACAAAATAAATTTATATATTTTACATCTATATTGTATTAGTTGTGTAAGACATTTTTTAATACATTTCCAAATATAACGAAATAATTTGTATCCCCTTGTGCCTTTTTGCTCAACCCAGAAACATAATTTATTATCAAGTTCGCAAAACTCTGTGCTTGGTGTCTAAAAGTAGGTGATATATATTTACATTTCTGTATATACCACACCCTGCCTACTTCAAGACACTTTTAACAGGAGTTATGATATTCATAGAGATTTTCGATAATCCTCAAAAATTCATACACACTTTTGGTGCCCAGACAGACTCGATAAAAAGCGTGCGAAAACTCCATTAAACTCATTTGTCGCTCCCGGAACGAAGGTGAATTATAGGTTGGATTGGGTGTTTCTTTTCTCACCACAGCACTCGTCTGAACACTCACCACACCCACGAGTGCATTTACATCGCCAATTATCTCTGCTCTCATCCCCAGATAAGTTCGATACTCAGTGTACTCATTTCCGCACTCATTTTCGCCGACTTCGTTTTTCCGCCCGCCGCAGAATAAAGAAGCAAAAACAAAAGAGTTGACAGGGATTTTCATTTATTTTTTGCTGGCTGAGAAAGAGATTTATTTGCCAGCATTCTAGAAAAAAATAAAAAAAGATTTTAATGCTAGAAAATTTACCTAAGGAGCGTAATCGATAGTCGGTAACCGATGTCTGAAAAAGTGGATTTCTAGACTAATCGCTCCACTCTATCTCTCTCTCTCTCTATCTCTTTCTATCTATGCTGTCTCGCTCCTTTTGTTTTTCTCTTTTGCTTATTTTTGTATCTTTTTCTCTTTATTTTCATGTTCCATTAAAACCCGATTCGATTTGTGCAATGCAAATAACTCACCACCAAAACAATCAAATCAAATCAATCAACAAAAAAAACGAACAACGCTCCACCGAAAACTGATAACCGATAACTGATAACCGATAACTGATAACGATAACTGACAACCGCAAATGTATACACAAATACATCGAACGCATTTATGCACGTATTTGATAACTGCCCATCAAACAATCGATCGATTTCGACACCTCAATCGACATGTGCAATATATCAAACAAACCACCTAACCACTCTGTCTCCACCTAACCTCACATTCACCCTAACCTCGCAAACGATGACATAACCTCACTTGTGTTGTACTCACCACACCCGAACACACTGAAAACGAAACGAAATATACACGAAACCCACACACACACACACACATTACACGTCGCCGAATCCTACGCTTTGCCAATCCCTCAACCTCTCGACCTTGGGCCTTTCACCCTCCACCCTTTGAACCACCCACTATCCCCTCTCACCCCTTCCCCCTCCCACTTCCCCCTTACACGCACATAATCAACTCCTAAATTCCAAAATGTCTAAACCAACAACACCCACAATAAAAAAAAAAAACAATGCAACAAATGCCCTACCAAAAAAATATGAAAAAAACCCATGACAAAACCCGAAAAATTGAAAATCGAAAAGAATGGAGCTACCGATACCCAGATCGACTTGTCGGCCATCAACAAACAATTGGAGGAGACGATCCGAGTGGCCCGTCAGGTGAAGGAGGCGGAAGCAGCCGCCGCCGCCGTGGCCGCCCAATCCCTGTCACCATCCTCCGCATCCTCCGCCTCCTCGCCGATCGCCCAGGCGCCCATTCCCCTGAAATCCAACGAACCCATCCAGCTGAGCTTCAACAACGAACTGCCCAGCGTATCGCCCTCCGCCGGCGTGGATGTCAAGGCGCTGAGCACCAACGATTTGCAGCTATCCGAGTCCAAGTCGCCGGCGATCGATGAGCTGACCCTCGACTCCGCGGAGGAGACCGCCGAACTGGATGATCGCAACAAGAGGTAAGTGAAGGATGCCACCAGCTCCCCCCGCATTTGGAATGCCCTATGCATTGCTTCATATTTAATCATTGAAAAATATTCAACATACTCCTTTAATAGTTGAAAATACAACCCCAATACTTTACTAAATTTACACTTTCTTTACCTTTTCACCCCTACAACAAATCAACAACCATTCAACAACTCAACGATCAACTGAAAAACTTCACCAAAAAATAACATTAATGAATTCAAAACAAATAACCAATATATAAAAATTCAACAACAAATCAACCACATTTAAAATGCACACAAAAACCAACCAAACCCAATAACAACAAATCAACAACAACTCAACAACAAAATAAAATATTTCAACAATTTAAAAAAAACACATGAACATAAATACAAAATGTACCAACAAATCAACAACAACAACTAAATCAAAAATCAACAACAACACTGAACAACCAATCAATTGGAATTGAAAAATATCTAAAACTAACCAAAAATCAAAATTCAACAACGAATCAACAACACTTGAAATGCACTCAACAACCATACAATTCGAATGGCCTGCCCTCACCAATAGTAATCTGTTCAAAAGGTTCCTCAGCTTCGGCGGTGCGGGTCTGGCCGGTGGCTCAAGCGGCGGTGGTGCAGGTGGAGCGCCCAGTGGCAATGCCCTGGGAGGAGGCTCTGGCAATTTCCTGCTGGATGTGGTGAGGGTGAGTACCACCTTAGTTATTATTTTCTCCTTAACCAGTTATTTTAATTGGAATTTTTTTTGCCCAATAAAACAGCTCTTCTCGGGCAGCGTTCAGACCCAGCAAGGCGATGAGGCGGCCAACTCGGTGGGCGGTGGTGCCAGCAGTGGCAGCAGCGGCGGCAGTTTGGGCGGGGACGCGGATGCGGATGGCGATAGCACCCGCAATGCCGACGGCTACACCGAGGGCATTCCCGGCCCAGTCACGCGCCTCGTCGTGCTGGCCAATCGCGGTCTGGCCAATCTCGTCCAGGACTTGATACTGGTGAGTGTTTAAGTTTTCTGAATTGAAAATCAGTACAAAAAAAAACCTTCAAAAATTCTGTTAAAATAAAAGGAAACCATCTTAAATCTGTACCAATTTGATGATTTTTATAACCTTTTAAACTATATCCCAAAGTATTGGTTTTACATTTTAAAGTTTTCTAAATTTTAAAACATTACAACCAAAAATTCTTTTTAAAATTAGGAAAATTTTTGTCTGATATTAAATTAATATTATTGTAATAAGTCAAAAATGGCCAAGCAATATTTTCCAAAATAGCAATTTAAAGTTATAGAAGTTTGCCACAGAAATCACCAGGGTTTTCAAGTCACCAAAATAAGATCATAGAATCTTCAGAAGGTCAGATATGGTTTTGCATACTTTCAAAGATAAAGTGAAAAAGAAGCGAATATTAGTTTTTATAATTATTAAGACGAAAAGTCTTTAAATGAAGTCCTTTAAGACGCCTAATAGTTACTATTATTAATATTATACAATATATTAATATTATTATTATATTATAGTTTTAGGACCAAGTAACCCATCTAATTTTCTCTTTCCAGCGCGTTGCGGCCACCAGCGAGAAGTTCGTGAATTTCAAGGCCAAGCTGATAACGGCGCTGATCTAAGGTCAAGGGTCAGCATCAGCACCGATCGGCCACGCCCTCGCCCGAATTAGTCAAGTCACCAACCTGTACAGAGTCAAAAGCAGATCACCCTCTCTCTATCTCGCTCCCTCACCCACCCCCGACTGTCTCTATCTCCCTCTGTCCCGCCCCCGAAACCCACACCCACACACACGCCCACTCACACACACGGAGACAATTTTGTTGAGCATCAATTCGATCGAAGAAATTTCCCGGCCAATGTCAACATATATATTTTTTTAAATTTTTAGCAAAATTTTTTGTAACAAAAACGTATTTAGTTCAAGTAGCTAAACAAAAAAAAACAAAAACAACATAAAAAGATAAGCAAAATTGAAAAAAAAAAAATCACACACACAAATCAAAGAATTTTATTTATATATCAATAAAAGAAAATTAACGCGAAACAACATTTATAAGTATATGTACTGTATAGAAGAAGATAAAGAAACGCCTGATACAATTATTCCAGCCCTAGTGCTATCTCTTTCCCCTACCAACTGTCCATCTCTTTTCTATTTTCAAACGGCTTTTGTAAATATTTTGCTATTTGTGAATTTTCCTTACCACTTTTCATGATCTTTTCCATATTTTCCCTGCCCTTTCGTTTGTGTATATTTTGTGTTCTATTAAAAAAATCATGACTGTGGTGTTTTATTTACTATTATTTTTAATTATTATAAACGAAAACAAAACGAAGAAGAATAAGAAGAAGAAGAATGCGGAGAAAACACGTCAAGTTTCTATTAGATGAAATATAGCCGAGCTTAATGTTTTTCATTTGCTGTTGTTGGTAAAAAGATCCCTCGAAATAACCATACACACACACATTAAACACAAAACACAAACACGCACGTTCACATTCACTGAAGCATACTCAATATATAAACCGATTCGACATGCCCATTACTATATACAATATATATTTAGATCCGTTCTTGTTCGACTTCCCTGTGTTTCCCCCTGGATTTGTTTGTAATTCCCCCTAATCCTAAGCGAATTGTGTTTTTTCTCACTATGATTTTTTTCTAGCCTAGCTAAGTGAAACTTTCGAAACATGTGTATAAAATAAAAGTAAAATGATTTTTAAAATTTTGTGTTCAGAGTTTTTATTTAACAGACACCACTTTTTGGAAAACCCGCTAGTTTGGCGGGAAAACAACTAAAAATAGGTACATGTTCCAAACCATTACATAAGGATATGTAATTTATATGGTTAAAAAGGTATTATTTATTTAAAAGCTATTTTCTGTTCCTAGACATAATTTCTTCATTTAAAATAATTACGGAATTATAGTCAAAATTAGGTTTTTCACATTTCACATTTTAGCGAATTTTTTGAAAACGGCAGTAACGATATCTTTTTATTTTCGAGTCCTTATATCTTTTGAGATACAACACACTTTTCTTTTATAATACCCTCTGCATTGGTATGAAAACAAAAACCTTAAATAATCATTATTTATATTTTTTTTATTTTATCAATAATAATAATTATGCCCTAAGTTTTATAAAATTACTTAATCATATCGAGTTCTTTACAGACAACAGAAATATTTAAAATGTCAACATTACTTAATTTGTATTACAAAACTTATAATGATTATGGTATCTGGTCTTTACAGATTTTTTTTTTTTTGTAACAAAATAATTTTTCAAAATATGTTTTTTTTGTGTAGTTATCTATTCTTTTTATTTTTTTGTATGTAGCTTGTTGCAGTGTAGCCTGGCTCAGTTCTGCTTCTGATGATTGGTTTTGCGACGATCAGTTTCGTAGCGCAACTGATAACGAGCTGGTCGGCGAAGCGGAAGAATTAAATATTATTATTAATTTAATTCTCTCTCGAGCAGGGAGCCAGAGATAAGAAGAAATGACGAGCAAAGCCGGTGGGTAGATGGGTAACCACCGCCACTAATTTAATTTTATATATATTTTTTTTATTTTATATTAATTTGAATATATTTCAAAGTATTTCCTAACGCTACAAGTATGAGACTTATAATTTAATGCGCTAGTCCCACAAATTATTGTTCCCAAAAATGGTTTCTTTTCACTTTTGATTTAATATTTTCGGTACTGATTTAGCCCCGAGGCTTTTAATCAAAGTGTGTTACACTTTCATTTTTATTTTAAGTAAAGGAAAAATGTAGTTATAAATTAAATAATTACGTTATCATATGTAAGTTGATTATATTGTAGGTAAGTTTGAATTTTGAAAAAACAATATTACATTCAAATTTTTAATGTTTAATTTTACTATGGGCTTTTTCTCTGGGTGTAGCGATCCTGCTCCTGGCAATGGGACATCTCATGGTTGCCCCAGGCCTTGCGAAACCTGAGTTTTGCGAGTGTCTGGCGCCCACCTACATGACCCGCTTCAGTGCCAAGCTCTTCCAGGAAATCATAAGATGGCAAAGTCAGCTTTACAACGTTGTCTTCTCGCCCTTCACCGTGCACTCCACGCTGGCGCTGATCTATCGGGCATCGGAAGGGGAAACCTTCGAGGAAGTGCAGCAAGTTGGCCAGTTCGACAAGCAGCCGGTGTTCGTGGCCCTGGATTTCGAGCGACTGATCAAGTTCAAGGAGCACCTGCAGGGTGCCCGGCTAACTTCCTTCTCCAGAGTCTTCTACAACCAGCAGTTGGGTGGCGTCAATTCCAGGTACGACGAGTTCTCCAAGTTCTTTTTTGACATCGCCACGGAGCCCGTGGACATGGATGGTGGCCAGGACACGGCCAACAGGATCAACGACTGGCTTCGGAGGGTTGGTGTCATGGCATACGTCTCACCCCACGACATTACACCCAGCGGAAAATCATCGTAAGTGCAAATATTTTCGAGGGGTGTTGTGTTTACACTTTCATTTTTATTTTTCAGTATGGAAAAATTAAGTTTTTAATTAAAAACAAGAAAGGAAGCAAACTTCGGCAAGTCGAAGTTCATATACCCTTGCAGCTATTGCAAAAATTAAACATTC
Organism: Drosophila gunungcola; assembly: GCF_025200985.1. Classification (NCBI taxonomy): domain Eukaryota; kingdom Metazoa; phylum Arthropoda; class Insecta; order Diptera; family Drosophilidae; genus Drosophila; species Drosophila gunungcola. Next base: position 146,229 of record NW_026453269.1, read on the forward strand.
TTGAAAACATCAAAATTATGATTTACTAGGGTATATGTTTAAAAACATTGATTTGCAGTTCAATTATTCGATAGTTCCGATGGTAGATATATGATATCGTGTTCCGATTTTAATAAAATTAAATGCATAATTCTGAACTGTCAAATTATTAATAAATCAAAAGGAACTTTTAAAAAAATTACAAAATGGAATAGTTCCATTTATTTAAAATTTTTTTTAATATTTTTTTGTTTCCATGGGAGCTTTATGTTATAGTCGTCCGATTTTGATGAAATTTAAACCGTAATTCTGAAATATTGAACCATTACTATATCTCGAAGAACTAACAAAAAAAATTAAAAAACAGAAAAGTTATAATTTTTTTTCATTTATTTTTCCGATTGTTCCTATGGGAGCTATATGCTATAGTCGTCCGATCCGGCTCGTTCCGACTTATATACTACCTGCAATAGAAAGACAACGTTTGGGAAAGTTTCATGCAGATAGCATTAAAACTGAGAGACTAGTTTGCGTAGAAACGGACGGACAGACGGACGGACAGACGGACAGACGGATATGGCTAGATCGACTCTCCTAGTGATGCTGATAAAAAATATATAAACTTTATAGGGTCGGAAATGTTTCCATCACTGCGTTGCAAACTTCTGTCTGAAATTATAATATCTCTGCAAGGGTATCACAAAAAAATTAAGTCTACAATTAAATATGTTCATAATTACATTATAATTCTATTACTTTATTTTTAAGTATGTTTATATATTAAAAAAAACAATGTTTTTTCTCTAAGTGTAGCGCCCAGATGCAGGCGCTACTGGTGAGCACGGGCTATTTCCGGGGCCACTGGGAGCACAAGTTCGGCTTGGACAACACACGGTCATCCAACTTCCACCACGCCAACGGCGCAGCATCCAGTGTCCGAATGATGTACAACCACGATGTCTATGCCCTAGCCGATCTACCCGAGCTGGAGGCCACCGCCCTGGAACTGGCCTTCGATGAGAGTGCCACCAGCTTGCTGATCCTGCTGCCCAATCGGCCGAATGGACTGGCCCACCTCGAGCAGCAGTTGGCCCGGCCGGAGTTCGACCTGAACCGGATCGCCAGCCGCCTGCACCGCCAGTCGGTCACCGTGGGTCTGCCCCGGATGCGGTTCGGTTCCCAGTGCAACATGACCAATCCTCTCAAGCGGCTGGGTCTCCGAAAGATGTTCACGGCCAGCTCGGGGGTTACCAAACTGGTCGATCAGCCGGTGCGCATGGACAAATTCCTGTACAGAAGCTTCTTCAGTTTGACGGAGGGCGGAACAGGACATGTGAACCTTCTTAGTAAGACTTGAGCTACTTTTCCGCCCTGAAAACTGCCAATTAAACTAATAATTCTATGTCCCAGATGGCAAGCCACTGCCTGCCAAGGCCAAGGAGGTCGTCGCCAACCGGCCGTTCTTCTTTGCCATCCGCACGCCCAAAACGGTGCTCTTCATGGGCCATGTGCTGAATCCTAGATAGTTAGACCAATTGAATAAATTAAAGTTAATTTTTAAGATTCTAAAAATATTTGAATAAACTCCTCCCTTTTTTATTCTTAAACGTGACCATTAAACATGGCGAACTATTTATGGCAAGCAGTTATGCCGAAATAAAATGCGTTTAATTCGCTTCATAAATTGCTTACAATCGGAAATTACTCATTTGGAAGTCAAGCATACATATATTTTATGATCGAGCCACTTAGGCACTGGAAGTGATTGAAAAATATTCCGAAAATGAACAGCCAGTGTGAGAAATATTTTTCGGGCAATTAAAAAGCGTTTGCAAATATTTGTACGATTTAGCAAGTTGTGAATTAGTGAATTGGCTGACTGCTCACCCTCTCTCGTTTATATATAAATATATCTGGATAATCCATCTCGGCGCACATTCCACCGCCACTGATAAAAATATGAAACAGTAAAAATAAATATCTGACTATTGAATTTATAATTTTATTATAATATATATTTAAAAAAAATTCATATTTAATTACGTGATTCAATATTTGAATGTAAATAAAATATTAGATTTAAAATAGTTCCTTTTTCCTATAATTCCTATAAATATAGTTTAATTTAAAAAGAAATATTCAGATATTTAAATTAAATCTGTATGTAGTCAAATAAAAATTGAACAATTTTTTAATATTTATTAATTTATTATTATAACATAACAAAAAACTAACTTAATCAAAGGGGAAATATTTAAATTAAATACAGAATATTTGGATTTGCTACGTTTTTTTTACAAGTGACACAAAACTGTGTGTTGCTTGATTGAGCAATTGAGAAAGTGAGTGAATGAGTGAATGACTCAATGACTGACTGACTGAGTGACTTACTGGAACGCATGCGTGGCATGTGTGCGGTCCAGAAAAATACAAGCAAAAATAAAGGAGGGTAAGGTCAGCCGGGATGAGGACTACTAAGTGCCACTTCCGTTTTCCACAACAAAAATAAAAACACAACAACACAAAAAACACACAAACAAATTGGCCCAACAAATCGCCGATGGACAAATGGAGATGGATACATGTTACTTATCCTGCGATCGCCGGCCACTTGATGCACAATTAGCAGTGCACAAGTGCCCGGCTTTCAGGCATTGTTTTGACAAGTGCACATATTTAGCGTTTTCGTTTTGTGTTCATGTTATTGTTGCCCATTCCGATCTTCACGCACAATTTGTCGTCACCAGGCGATGACTTAATTCATTTAGCAGAGCCAGAGAACTTGTAAATGCTATATGGCAGTGGATATAGTCGGGTATTCTTCTGGAGAACCCGCTCAGTTGCTCGCCAATCGCCGCAGAAAACGGATGGCGATGGCATTGGCTTTGGCTATGGCAGTCTCATCACCATCACCATCATCATCATCAGCAGCCAACTATTTGATGGCGTTCCTTGCCCAGGATAGCAATAGTAGTGGAAGTGCAGCCAGTGCCAGTGCAAGTGGATGCAGTGGAGCGACCGCCGATTCGGAGGACTCCCAGATTGGTCAGGATGCTCAAGTGGATCAGGTGATAGGTCAGGGGTCAAACAGGAGGCGACCACCGCGCCAGAAAATCAACGCAAGGGAGCGCTACAGGACCTTCAAGTAAGTCTTAGTTTGAAAAAAAACGAAGAAATAAAAATTAATAAATTTTTTAAAGTCCTTAAAGGAAATAGCCAAACAAATTTTAGTAAAGAAAATATGAATAAAGTAAACAAATTTAATACACTTTTCAAAGAGAAGATAGATTAATCACATTAGAGTCATCATAATCCAAATTAGACCAAATAAACCCATTAAATATAGGGACTGAAAATTCATTTAGAGCCCTCTTAAAGTAATAAGCAAAATAATTTTGTTAAAAACATCCATAAAATAAACAAATGTACTATATTAACATTTTTAGGCACTCATGATTTAAAGACAATTATATTGAAAACATAAAATCTATTCTATCTATCTCATTTGAAGTTTTGATTTTTGTAATAAAACCCTGGGAAACAATGGTCAAAATTTGGCATGCCATACCTTACTTAATTCGTCAACATATTTGCATTATTATATTAATTTTAATAATTGATTTTCAAAACAGTGTGAACTCGGCCTACGAAGCTTTAAGGAATCTAATACCCACGGAGCCCATGAATCGCAAGCTGTCAAAGATCGAGATTATCCGTCTGGCCAGCAGCTATATAACGCACCTGAGCAGCACCCTAGAAACGGGTAAGTTATAACAAATTAGTTTATAATTAAACAATTATTGAATAACATTTATTTATCGCAGGAACTGAATGCCAGCCTTGTTTACTGCACAAGTACGAGAACGAAGCGCTTGTAAGGAGGATCAGCATCTGCACCTTCTGCCTTAAAACCAAATAAGATTAATGATTTACTGAATGTGTTCTAATAATTTAAGTTTTTCTGGTCGTATCAATTGCATTTAAATTAATTATTGAAAAAAAACTTTTGAAATCAGCGCCCAAGAGCAGCGCCATCTATGGACAATTATCTGGAACTCGATCCCTTACACTGTTAACGCTTGCAAACTTGAACTGCTTTGTTTTCTATTTACAACATCTTCAATTATTTCGATCTCTTAAGAGTTAATGTAAATAAAATAAAATAAATTAAAATCTAACGCATGCAAGAGCAACTGTTTTCTTCTATCGTTAGATAACTATAAAAATGTATGCCGACCAGTCAATTTTTTAAAATTGCCACCAAAGTGTCGCCCTCTGCGCGGGTATTTTAACCAACTCAACAAGAGAGTTGCCAACTCTTTTAAAACTAATAGTAAACCTATAGCTAGAATATAGCTAAAACTTAACAGGAAAAATTTAATTAGTATTATCAAAATAATTTTAAATAAGACTTTGTATATAAATTCCAAAAAAATATATATAAGGCCTGCGTAGTGACGTTAGTCACGTTAGTGTTTGTTTCGATAATGCGCTCAATGGCTCAAGAGATATTTGCATGTAATTTTTATTTTCAATCGATTAATTTGTTTTTTGTTTTCTTAAAATGTCAATGAAAACCATATAAAAACTGTATACCAAAAATTATTTTGATTATTTTTTATCTTACTTTAAAAAAAGCCTAAAATTCAGGCTTCCAGAATACCCCCTTAAATTGATTATTTAGTTGGAAAACAAAAATAGTCAACACTTGAATATTATCGCTAGGTCTTGAAAAATAGCTAAAACTAGTAGCTGTTTAAAGCAGTGCGCTAGAATTGCTTGTCAAATCACAAGCAGTGCTTAGGTATTTCCCACGAAATCAAAACCGGTCACACTGATTGCGCCAAAAATAAAAACGCCGCACTGATAAAAGTAAGTAGTGAGTGCACTTTATCCGGAAATAAAGCACCTGCGATGTCCGCAAAACGTGTGCTGACACCTAGTAAAGCCGAAAATGGTTCCTTATTGCATAGCCAAAAGAAATTCAAGCAGCAGCTGGATTTCGCGCCAGATGAACTGGAGAACATCGATTGGGGCGACGATGCGGACTTCGATTTGGCGGCAGTTGGAGCTCTGGAGTCGATTTGTAGTCATAGATTGGATCTCAGTCGCTTTCAGCGCTGCGAAGTGGTGGAATTGGAGCAGGTCTCTGGCAAACAGGAGCTTCAGTTGACCCTGAAGCGCATTTCTGGCGGGGATGCGGCCACAGGCGTCTGCCGACTGGCTGCCCCCTGGAATCACATGCGTTTGGCCATTGGCGATGTGGTTTCCCTGGCTGGCAAGTGGCAGCCAAGTGCAGGCTGCTATGTGGTGGACAAGGAGCAGGGCTACTGCGTCTCGCAGCCGGATTTCTTGATATCTGGCACTACGGTCACTGGATCCCTCTTTTGCCGCCGGAAATCCGTGCTACAGGAGCGTTTTCGTGGCCTGGATTCGGGAAATGATGTGGTGCGTCACACTGCTTTTATCACCCTTTAAAACTTATTAGTAACCCCCTTTTATGCCGCATTTCAGATGCTCATAGGCACTCTGGTGCATGAGTTGCTGCAGAAGGTGCTGCGGCAGCAGCTTTTCCTCAAGAACGACATACTCGCTGCCCTCCAGGAAATGCTGATTAGCTCGTCATTGGCCCAACTACTCTATGCCAGCAATCTCAGCCAGGCGGAAATGGAAATGCAACTCCTAAAGTTCATAGAACCCATCACTAGCTTTGTGGCCCAGTATGTCAGGGGTGAAACTCCGGCTGTCTTAGCGCCAGAATCTTACAGAGGCTGCATTCAAGAAATCCGCGATATTGAGGAGAACCTTTGGGTGCCCCAACTGGGCCTCAAGGGCAAGGTGGACGTCTCTGTTAGGGTGAAAAATGCACTGAACAAGGAGGAAATCATACCCCTGGAACTGAAGACTGGCCGTGCCAGCTTCTCCATGGAGCACAAGGGGCAGCTGCTGCTCTATCAACTGATGCACTCGGCGCAGGGCAGGGAAACCCACTCGGGATTGCTTTTGTACCTCAAGGAGGGCCTTTTGAGCGAGGTGCCCAGCGGGAGAAACGAACAGAGGGATCTTGTATTGCTTCGCAACGATTTGGCCTATTGGCTGACCAAAGAAATAACCATTCCAGTGGCCAAAGAGGCTGTGCTAGAGCAAATGCCACTGCCGGAACCCATTTACCATCACAGTGCCTGCGGCAACTGCGCCTACAACACCATATGCTCCAGTTTTGCCCAACACGATGAGAGTTTGCAGCTCAGTGACTCACATCCGCTCACGAAGCTCATGCCACAGCTTTTGGGACACCTCAAGCAGCCGGATCATGCCTATGTGCAGCACTGGTGTAGTTTACTCGCCCTCGAAGAGCAGCACAATCGTCAGTCCTCGCACTTGAGAGCCTTTTGGACAGAGGATCCCAAGCAAAGGCAAAAACAGGGCACAGCTATTGCTCATCTGCGACTAGTGAGGGCCCAAAAGATCATTAACGATGAGGGACGCTATCGCCAGAGCTTGGAACTCGATGCAGCAGCAGATGCCGGCCAGGATCTCAGCCTCAGTGGGGTATTTTCATGCCTTATATATTTGTGCTTATGCTTAAATCATTTTTTTTTAACCAAAAAAAAAAATCAAACTTCGGCCAGCCGAAGTTTATATATCGTCGCAGTTATTGCAAAAAAGGAAATATTCTTGAAAACACTTAGTTGTATTTTAAAACCTAAATATTAACTTTAACTCTCTTTGCAGTTCGACTTGGGTGAATATGTGGTGATCAGTTCCAGTTGCCGGCTAGCCATTGCCTCTGGTTTTATTGTGTCCTTGCAAGCTCGCAGCCTGGAGCTGCGCCTGGAGCGCGATCTTAGCCAGCATTATGCGGATGAAACCTTCGTGATGGACAAACATGAGTCGCAAAGCTTTGCCACCTTTAACTACACCAATCTGGGACTGCTACTCTGCGATGGAGAACGCTACCAGGAGCTGCGTGACATCATAGTGGAGAAGAGGCCACCGGAGCAGCACAGGGTGGTGCCCAAGCTGGTGCTGACCAAGGGAGCAGCCATGCTGCTGCAGCTGAACAAGGTGCAAAAGATGGCTGCGCTGCGTGCCTTGACCACCAGCAGTCACCTGCTGATCAAGGGTCTTCCGGGCACGGGCAAGACCCAAACTTTGGTTTCCCTCATCCGATTGCTGCATCTCTTTGGCAAAAGTGTGCTCATTACGGCCCAAACTCATTCAGCGGTGGATAATTTGCTGATGCGCCTGCTGCCCTTTGATTTGCCCATGCTAAGACTGGGTTCCACATCGCGAATACTGCCGCAACTGGAGGGGATTAGCGAGGAGCGGCTGACCCGTGACTGCAAGACAGTGGAGGAGCTGGAGCAGGCTTTGGCTGGGCCAGCCATTGTGGGCGTGACCTGTCTCGGGGCTGGACACCCCATGTTCCAGCGCCGGCAGTTCGATTATTGCATTGTCGATGAGGCCACGCAGGTGCTGCAGCCCACTGTGCTGCGTCCGCTGATGCACTGCAGCAAGTTTGTGCTGGTTGGCGATCCCGAGCAGCTGCCACCCATTGTTCGGTCCAAGGAGGCGCGTCAAAGGGGCGCCGATGAGACCCTGTTCCAGAGATTGGACTCGGAGCAGGCCACTGCCGTCTTGAGTCTGCAATATCGCATGAACAAGACCATCACGCGGCTGGCCAATGAGTTGACCTACGGCGGTGAGCTGAAGTGTGCCTCCGAGGAGGTGTCTTCTGCCAGATTTCAGCTGGAGTTGGCCAGCCAAACACCCAGGTGGATACAGCGTGCCCTGCAAACTCACATAGAGCAGGCTGTCGCTTTGATAAACACAGGCGATTGCTTGGAACGGGGACAGGAAATGGTGGCCACCTGCTCCTCCCTAGAGCAAAGCTATGCCGAACACAAGGAAGAGCATCGAAAGCACAGCAAGCGAAGGATATCCAAGTATACAAACTACTGTGAAGCGGGCATAGTAATGCTTTTACTCAGGGAGTTACTAAAATCCGGCTTCGAAGCCTCGAGGATTGGTGTGATAGCGCCGTATCGCGCCCAAGTGGAGCTGCTCAGAAAGCTGGCCAACAAACTGGATGCCAACTTGGAGTGCAACACTGTGGATCAGTTCCAGGGCAGGGATAAGAACCTAATCATTTATAGCTGCACGAAAACGGGAGGCGGCAGCTCCTCCGCCGGCGATATGGAAAGATCCAGGGAGGCGGAGATTCTGGAGGATCAGCGTCGCCTCACGGTGGCCATCACGCGGGCCAAGAACAAGCTCATCCTGCTGGGCGATGTCCAGTGCCTGGAGCAATACGCCCCCTTCCGGCGACTCTTCCAGAACATCCCCCAGCGATGTCGCCTCCAGTTGGAGGATGGCCGCATGGAGTTCGCCTGGCAGCGAATCGAGGAGCATCTGGCCACGCTCATGGAGGCCTAGGTAATTACCTTCCCATTACTTATCTTAAATTGGTTTGTTTTCATTTATTTACTTTAACAACCTTAATGAATCGGCCTTAAAAATGTTTAATTTCTGGCACTTTCTTGGGATTTAATTATGAAAAAGGCATGTTAGATTGTTTTTCAATTATACCAATGGCTCGTTAAATTATTATGCTAATCAAGATTAAATCTACAAAAATAAATTTACTTATCTAAACTATTTATTTACCCTAGAATAATAAATAAATTATGAAAAAGAAATGTTTTTGCATCAAATATAAGATTGTTTTTTTTTAAGTATACCAATAACATCTTAAATTAGTTATGCTAATCAAGAATAAATCTACAATCTAATTTACTTATCTTAATTATTGATTTATTTTAGAATAAAGAATCTTCCATACATATGTTTATTTTGTGGAACTTTCTTTTGATTTAAGTAAATGAAATTAAATCTCCAAAAACTAATTAACTTATTCTAATTATTTTGATTGGTCTTTAATTTCGTATTTTACCAGCCATAGAATAATAAATCGGCCCTATATATGTTTAATTTTTGAGTCTTTCTTAAGATTAAAGTATGAAAAAGGATGTTTTTTTTTTTCGTAAAATTAAATTAGTTATTAAAATTAAAATTAAATTAGTTATGCTTATCAAGATTAAATCTCCAAAAATCAATTTACTTATCTTAATTATTTATTTACCTTAGAATAATGATTCGGACATACATATAAATTAACGTATAAATTTGTTTGCCTAATGGTATTTAAAAACATATTTTAATAAGAAATTTATTTGATCTACTTAAAATGAAATCCTGGAAATGGTTAACATTGTGCCCTAATAACATCCTTTAATATATTGTTATTAAATGGCATTATCAGGGATTTGTTTGTTTAGTGTTTTTTGTGTAATCTTGTAAGCCGCGAAACTATTTTTCCTCACCGGATTATATATATTTGTGTGGCTCCCACCCATTCTTTAATCCATTCTACATTCAGTTAGCGGTATGTGTGTGTTCTGACTTCCTTGTTGGTTGCACTTGCAACTACCTTCCTATCTCAATAACAAACCCAATTCCAATACTCCACCCTTCCAAACGGAAGTTGTGCACTTCAAGGTCTGAGCTGCTTCTCTGCGTGCCCTGAATGTGTATATGTACACTGATAAAAAAATGGAAAAGTAAAAATATATAAATTGTAATATTAAATACATTTTTAAATTGCATGAATAAGTGCCAAAACCGTTTTATTCCTATTTGTTTTAAAAATGGTTTAAATTTAAATTAAATCTTTAGGTAATAAAATCATTTCCGAAATTTGTCAATTAATTAATATTTAATATATATAATATAATAAAATGAAATAAAAGCATAAAATAAAAAAATTGTGTAAGAAAAAACTTTCATATCGTTTTTTTTTTGTTTTAAATGTGGTTAAATTTAAAATTTGTTGGATTTTGATATTTAAATCATTTACGAAAATACAATAATAATAATTAATTAATATTTAATATTCATATGGATGGAAATCAAAGCAAAGAATATTTAAATTGATTAGAAAACACTTTGGTTTACTCCTTTTTTTTTACCAGTGTATAAATACATACAATGCCTGCCATATGGAGACCCCAAAGAAGGGGCCTACTTGCAGCGGATGCATTTAACAGCCAGGAGCGAACGTGAGTCATCCTCGAGAAGATTATCGTATCATTATCGTCAACTTCATCGTCATCCAAGCGGTTGTGTGTTATGTTATGTTCGCCTGGGCAAATGGCAGTTACCAAATGCTAGATTGATTGCCCTCAAACGCCAGAAAGGCAAAAGCTGAAATAAAAACGAAACCAAATGAAATGAAATTCAATGAAATGAGAAGACAGCTCTTAAAATAGGAAAGAAATGAAAGGCAAACCGAAATTTAAATACTTTTTGAATTACTGAAAAAATTTGGGACGTTTCGAAGTTTTTTAATAATCAGACTTAATGTCAAAACTGATATAGGTTATTCTTTAGTATAAATCGGGATAATTTTTTTTTTTTTTAGATAATTATTAGCTTTTTTATAACTATTTTTCTGCATCAAAAACTAGATATACAACATTTATCAATTTTTTACAAAAATTGTATATACTTCGAAAAAAAAAACAGTTTTCAGTGCCGAATTTTGCATGGCAGATTATTTTGATTATTATTAATTGGCATCAAACTTATATCTTGTTTGATATTTATACATTTTTTTAATTTTTAATAAAGAAATTGTATCAAAAATGTATGCACTATATATATACTATACAAATTAACTTTTTTAACTTTTAAACAATATAGACAATAGTTAAATAAACCAAATATTTTGAAAGTTCACAAATTAAAAATCTTAATTTAGTAAAGAATCTTTTAGGTCCAGAATCACACTTTTTTTAATGTTTCGATAATAATAAACCGAGATTTTCGAATATACCCCATTGAAGGGCATTCAAACAGCAAGAAATATCGGTGAGCAGAAAGTGGGCAAAGTCACACATAAGATTTGAGTTGGGAGTGGAGTTTTGGAGGAGAAAGAGCAAAGCCAAAGCGCAAAGCAATAACAGTAACAGTAACAGCCAAATAAATAGCAACAACAACATTAATGGGCATTGGGCATAAGCAAATCGCTTGATAAAATATTTGAAATTCATTTCGTTGGCATTTCGATGACAGCATTTAATGCCTATTATGTAAACTCTTTTTTTCTGACGTCGGAATTGGAAGTGGGGAATTGGAAGTGGGTCCGAAAACAAAGGTCAGCCACGAAATTATTGGGCACTGTCGCCCGCTGAATTGATTTTTGAAGTTCCGGCCAAACCCAAATGTGGTTTTTTTGAAATACCCACAGAAACACAGACACACATGCATGTGTGCGCAACAAATTAAGCCCATTAACCATCACCGACGAACAGCGACAGCATCAGCATCATCACCTGTTGCAATAATATATCGAACACTTCAATCCCAATCCCAATCCCAAGATGATCCACAAAAATGCGGCTCAAAACCTATGGTACTTTGAGCTGGCGGGCAAATAAGCGGAGGGGTATTTAACTTTCGCACAGATTTCAACGGAAATTTTCACAAATTCAATTCAATAAGTGAAACAATTTGTTGATAATATGCTTATAATGTTATAAGCATAAAGACGGCATAAAAAGCGTTTATATATTATATTTTATTTAAGTTTAATTTAAGAATGTTTCTTTGCCATAATTACATGATTTATTAAAGAAAATATCTTAAAAAAGAAAATAACTTAAAACAATCTAAGGTATTTCTGATCTAGCTAAAACAAAACTGCCCTAGTTTGTAATAATAAATACAAATTTTTAAGCCAAAAACCCCATCCTTCATTCATTTCAAACATTTCACGTTTAATTAAGAAAAATTATTTCTACCGCCTTCCTGTTAATTTAAATTGCAAACATATTTATAATTTATGTTTTAGCCACTTCGTAATTTCCTGACAATTTAATTATTTAAATATATTCATTAAATGAAAAGTATTTTTAGGGGAATCATCTAAAGCTAATCATTTTAAAGCACAGCTTATGCTTTAAAAATCAAGCTTGTTTGAATGTTATTATTTCTAGTTATCTTAGTTTTCAACCAAACGCAGAATTTTTTACACAATCCGCATTTAGCTTGATTATGGCCAACAATTACTGACCGATTTCACTGCCATTTAACGCTAAAACCGCAAAAGTGTGTCCATAATTGATAATTTTCTGGTCTCGAGGCATAATTAAAGCAGCAGCCATTAGTTTCTATTGCTTTTTGTTTGTTTTGTTTGTTTTGTTCGTTGTAATTTAAGGGCCCTAAGAACTGCGGTTGCTGTGAGTTTTTATACCCCTTACTCGTAGCGTGAAAGGGTATGTTGCATTGGTTGAAAAGAGTGTTGAAGTCTCAACAACTAGAGATAGCATGTATAGTCTGTATGTGTTAATTTGGTGAATACCTATCGACTCATACAAAAATGATCCAAATCGAACCAATATTTAAGAAGTTATTAAAATAAATGTAAATTTTTTGATATCTGAAATAGTAGTTCCAATGCAGTTTGGTAGGTGGCGCCACCTAAAACCCAAGTACTTTCGGGGACATTTATTTTGAAATTCGTTAGCTGAGTAATGGGTATTTAAAGTCACTCTGAGGTATGGTAAAACCCAGTTATTCAACATTATATGATAATTCGTTAAATATCGATCAACTTATACAAAAACGATCGAAATCAAACCAATATATTAGAAGTTATTAACATAAATGTTTATTTTTGGATATCTGAAATAGTAGTACCCCTGCAGTTCGGCAGGAGGCGCCACCTAAAACCAGAGTATTTTCGAGGGCACATTTATTTTGAAATTTGTTAGCTGAGTAATGGGTATCTAATAGTCGTGGCACTTGACCATAGCCTTTCTTCTTGTTTTTCCCTCTGCTGTTCAGTTGTTAAGTTGGCCAAAAGTGCCATGTTAACTGGTTTAACAGACGGCTTTTGCGGCTGCGCAGCAACTGGTTGGTGTTGCTAGTTGCTGCCGTTGCTGTTGCTGTTGCTGCTGTTGCTGCTGGCCTCTGTTATGTCGCATGTTGCTGGTTTTCTGGTTGCTGCTTTTTCTGTTGGCCACGCTTTTTGGCCACCAAACCAAACGAATTCAGTGCAGCGGCGACTCTCAAACGGTATTGTTGGCTTTGGCTTTAGCGGTAACCCGCCATTGGCCGTGCATACAAAATATATAAAATATATAGCACTAGCTACCAGTACTCAGTTTTATTGTACACTTTTCGTTCGTGGCTTGGAACTTTTCTTGGATATTTTCCTTTATTGTTTGTTTGTTTGTTTTTGCCTGCATATTTGTTTTTTTTTTTATATTTTTCTTGTTTGGTTTTTTGAGCCGTGCCCGTCGAGTGAATGTGGAAAATTTGCAGATAGTTTTTTTAACTGCAAATTGATATGTGTGTTTGGATTTAGTTATTCAGTTATTGGGCCAAAAAGAGCGCCGCCGCGCCTGGTCGAAAGTGAAAAACTGAATGCGCAGACGTGTGTAACAGTTTTTACTTTCGGCCTGGTTTTTTTTTTTTTTTTTGTTTTTCGGCATCTCTAGTGGTTGTTGTTGTTGTTGTTGCTGGGAGGCAGTGGAGCATTTAGCCAAGATCTGTGCAGATTGCATAAAATACAGCCAGACACACGGCAACAGCAACAACAACAACTACTGCAGCAACCGCATTTAGCCCAGTTTTCTGAGCAAATATTTTCCAAAAAGCTAACGACAACAACAAAAAATCTCACACTAAATCTTAGCGTTATTTTTTTTTCCTCCTCGTCGCGGTTGTCGTCGCGTTTAACTGAAATAATAATAACAACAACAACAAACGATAGCAGCAGCAACAGCAGCAACAACAACAGCAGCAGCAGCAGCAACAACAACAGCAGCAACAACAGCAACATCTAGCCCAAAGGAGCCTTGTATTGCCACCTCGAGCAGCAAAAAGCCGCCAAAATGCTTCCGGTAAGTGATTGCTGCAACTGCAAAAAGCTGCGAAAACTGCGAAAACTCGACATTAACTGCAAAACTGAGAAATCATTTTTATTTCACTCACTTTTGTTGCCTTGCCAGTGCATTTTGTACGCAATTAGCGCAAATCTGAACCAAAAAAAGTCGTAAATATTTAGTCCAGTTCGTTTGTAGCCTGTATCTGTATCTGGATTTCCTGGCCACCAAAAATGGTGTGTTTGCGTAGGGGTGTTGGTTGGACAACCTTGGCAGGATCGTTGTAACCGAAAGTTGTTATCCTTGCCCAGGGCGAAATGTTCAGGAAAGATTGTCGACTAAACGAACTACAAAACAGGTTATTCATCTTCGTTCTCGTCGCACTAAATTATTCAGTATTATATTACTCGAGGCCGCGAATTTGATTTCGATTTCGTTTGAGCCCGGTTTGACTTGATATTAAAATGTCTCTCTTGGGTGATTGCATAATTAATGTGTGACACATCGCAAAGAATTCTTCTGGGCTTAGAGATTAGCTTCCAACTTCGATCGAAAGTGGAAGTTAGAGAAGATTTGCTAATTAATTTATTGGCTGTCTGCTATTTTATAACATGGCCTTTTGATTCAACAGTCATAAGACAAGACTTTGATTAAGGTGTGTTACGATTTAAAATCTACAAAATCAAGATACAAATACCAATCTTACAGCATTTATAACAGCCCATTAAAATATGCCTTCCTTATATATTAACATATGAATGCCAAAATCAAAGATTTAATTGCTTCTATTTGATTTTCTGTGAAGTTTATGGTTAATGTTTTTCAAATAAATATAACTGATACTTAAAAAATTGCGTCTTATAAGATTTAAAATTTCTTTCTGAAATTTTTTATATAATTTTTATGGCAAACAAAATTTAATTAAAATTTAAAATCTGTTATGATGATTTATTAAACATAATTATTAAATATTAAAACATTAAGCTATTTGTTTTTCTTATAAAACGGTTTAATGAATATAAAATGTGTAACTAGATATATTATCTTTATAAAAAAAGCCTTAAAATTTATTTAATTTAATTTAATTTATGAGGAATGAAAAATACAAAAAGTGAGAGGGCTGAGGGATGATGCACGCCTACATAAATTGGTCTAAAATCATTTTTACGATCTCGCGACTTATGTAATGGCGAAACTTTTACCCGATTAACACCTCTGAAGACGTCGAAGACGTCGGCGATTGCAATTCCCATGCTAATCGAAGCGATCGAGTGCAAAACTTTCAAACACGAAACCCAAATCGTCGAGAAAAATACATTGCACGCATATTAAAATATGATGGTGGATGGAGGATGGTGTATGGCTCTTATAAAGATCCATACCAAGCACTGGCATTAGCTTTTACTTCGAAATATAACCGTAATGAGGCTGTACATCCGCTTGGACCTTCGATGAGGCATATATTTGTGGCCCGAATCTATTTTATATTTTATTTCTCTTGGTCATGCAAATTTTCTGCTGCGCATGCGCCGAAAACTCGTTTAGGAATTTGTTTTTATGGTTCGCTTTTATTTTGTTATTTTTGTCAATTTTGCGGCTTGAACTTATTTTTGGCCACGTTTATTTATTTTCATTTTCATTTTTTTTTTTTTTTTTTTTTTTTGCTTTTGTGGGGGCGAAACAAGTTTGGCGACAAGTGCTGGCAGATGAATACTACCCTCTGAATACTAGCCCGAAAAAAAGTGTATAAAACCCATCATTTCGTTTGACGTCAGGCCGCAAAAATGCGTTTGAAGAGGAAATTGGCTTCGGTTTCGGCTTTTGTTTTTGTTGTTGTTGTTGTTGTTGTCTACACAACAGGCGGAAATCGAAGGCCCAGCCCGAGAAAATTGCATTTTACAATTCGCAAATTCATGCAACACAAGAGCCAAAGTTGCAAGTTTGTAAGTTGCAACGCCAACGCAGCCGCACCCAAAAGACAATGACAGTGAACTGAAACCAAGACGAGGCGATCTGGGATCCCATCCAATACAATCCGAGCCTCCATTCAGTCGATCTTCCATCCTCCATCTTCCATTTGCTATATAGTATGCATTCATTAACTCAGCCGCCCATCCAAGCATCTGATTTTCAATTCAATACCCTTTCCAATGGTTTGTTTGATTTTTACACAGATTTCCAACACAAAACTCTGCATTATCATCAATGCCAGATTTAAATCGATTGCATCAATCACATCCCTTTGAAAATATTATACAAATACATCCATAAATAAGTTAAATTTGTTCAATTTCTTTAAATGTTTTCGTTGCAAATGCAATTTTAATCTAAAACTACAATTCGTTTGCTCTAATTTTGTCACATAATATATTTAAATTATTTAATTTTTTTTAAAATTTATTTTGTTTTTCAAATACATTTTTGTAACAGTAAAAAAATTTTTAAAAACGGTCTTGTTTCCATAAAATTTATTTAAAGTTCTTAAAGTTTTTAAATTTAAAATTAGCATTTTATTAATAAATTTAAGGGAAATTCAAGTGTCTGAAGCTACATTTAAAAATAACTTATACATAAAAAATGCCAGTAAACAAAATGTGATTTACATGCATTAAAAGCATAGCCAATCTTTATAAAACAAACTAAAATATCAATGTAATCAAACAATGAGCACTTCTGAATTAACACAAATGCAAAAGCCAATGATGCGATGTAACGTCATCTGCTGACGGCCATAAAATCGTATGAATATGGGAACTCCCTTTTGCAAAAGTAAGCCCCTGAAGATGCTGATCTCGAATAAATACGTACAATCTGACCCCGGTGGTGGCACATCCGCCTCGCAGACGTGGAAAGGTTTTTTGTCAGATTGGCAAATCGGAATTCGCCAGGCGGCTGAAAGTGAAACCCGATGAGCGCAGAGGTAAAAAGTGAATGTATATTTATATACTGTATACTGTATACCTGCGGGGGGTGATGCGTTTTGGCATTTTATTCAAAAAGCATTATAGAAGAGTGTCATTAAGTTACCGGTTTTTTGGGCTATTAAGTCGCCGCATTGGCCTGAAATTCCAGCATTCCCAGTGCAATCGCTTTGGTAATTGTATCTGTCAGATGCACACATACACGTGCATTTGGGATCTGCCTTCCAGCCTCATTGCAAAATTTGCCATTTTTTTTTGTAGCCCCCCCTCGTTACGTATACCGGCACCAGAGGGTTAAAAGGGGAGAGGGGGGAGAACGGGGGTTAAGCTCCAGAGACTGCCGGGATGATTCAATTGCATGACAACGACAACAACGCTAACCAACCATGTCTGCGAATTTTGGGGCAGTCGGGGGTTAAAGGGGGAGTCTACTTTGGCTTTGATTTGGGGAACATGCAAATCATTAACACGTCGACAGGCCCAGGGGGTGGGCCCGGCACCCACTTTGATACCTGAGTCCAGGCTGCATCTTTTGCTATTTGGAAATTGCTCTTTAAGCTGGGCTTAAATTATGAAAAAATCATATAAAAAATTTTAAGGCATTTAAATGGGATTAACATTCAAATTATTGAATTTTATTCTGGAGTTTTAAAATGTACATTTTATAAGTTATACAAAATATATACAATATAAGCCATTTATATTTTAAAAACTCTATTTACATAGATATTTTAACATTTTATTAAACTATTCAAAATATACAATTAAAAATAGTAATGTTTTCTAAATTATTTATATTTTAAAATCTCAATTTACTTAGATCTTTTAAGATTTTCTTAAGCTATCCAAAATATACAAATTAAAATATTTATACTTTGCAAATTAATTTTTTATTTTATTTTTTAGATAAATTTCCATAAATAAATATTCTATAATTGGTTTTTGAAAAAATTAAAAGCAATTTTCTATCGAAATCAGTTTTCATAATTAAAAATAGTATAATTGGTTTTAGTTTAAATGAAAACCACTTTTCTAGCTTGCTCTGTCTTGCAACTCTATGAAAAATACCTTGACATTTACAAAATATATTTGTTTAACTTCTTAGCTATTTTGTTGTGTAGCTTATGAATTATTCGGGACTTCCAAAACAAAGAAAAAATAAATAAACACAGGGCTTCTTTGGCGAATAAAAGCCCAGCTCTTGGCCAATTAAAAAATATATGTATAGTTTATATTCAATGGAAACACTTTCCAACCAAAAATCAAATTCCCACCCTTGGAGCACAGCCTCTGGGGCCTTTTAAATTCACTTGAGACGTAACTGTTAATTCGACTGACAGATATAAAAGCATATATATATATATAGCGAAAATACAAAATCATACGAATATATATGCGAGATGGTGTTTTAACGGACAGACACTCATGTATCGGTTATGCGGCCTGAAGGTCAACGTGTTTCGCGGCGGAGAAAAAGCCAAGCAAGAGTTATAAATTAATTTATTAAGCCAGAGCGCCGCCAAGCTGGCCAAGTTCCACTCTCCGCATTTAAACTCGTTTGCTATAGCAAATACCAAATAGCAAATAGCATATAACAAAGCACTTGCTCAAATTCCTGAGTCTTGACCAACGGACTAACTGACCCCCAATTGGTATTTAAAAGAATGTGACTGCATTTGCCACACAAAAATATAAATAAACACACAAAAGACCGTAACGAAACGGCTAAAAAAAGTAAATCAAAATGAGGAATGGGGGAATGGGGGATTGAACAATGGGCACTTTAATTGCCACAAGGATGGCGTCAAAACAAATGGAGAGTTTGGTGACAAAACAATGTATTTAATTTTGTTATTTATCAGGGATTTTAAGGCATTCAAAAAATATATATGACCTAGATTAGTTCTTCATAATGCCCATCAAATCTAAACCAATTTAGAATGAAATCAAATACTATTTGCAAATGTTTCGAATTTGAAATGCATACCAATTTTAAAGTAAAATTTATAAATGCATTACCAACTCTATTAATGTTTTTCATATTTGTTGCTTTAAAAAGTTTATTTTCTCTTTTTTAATAATTATTTTGGAAACCTTTCTAACTTCTTTCACAACTGCAATATCTCTGTAGTTTTCTCCTCTTTTTTTGTCTTCTCACTTCCTCTAATTTCTATTTAATTTTTGTTTGCTAATCCAAACCATAACTACAATATCAAAAAATAATGAAGATTGGTTATGATAAAAAAAAAGCTAAATTCAAAGTCATGTTTCGATCCAATTAAGTTGAGCCCGGCTAATCGGATGTAACAAAGGCATTATCTTTATGGCTGTCTTAACCCCTGACTGTTCCACTCTTAACCCATTGGGTTCCACTTCAGATGCTTCACGTGCCGCTGAAAATAATCCAAAATTAGCCAGTGCCCAGTGTTTTTTTCTTGTCTCGAGATTTTCATCTGCAACTCAACTTGAACCTGAATGTGCATCACGATTATGTTTTCTACTTTTCGGGTTTTTGTATTTAATTTTTTTTTGTTTGTTGCCTTGTTGCCGGATGCGTTTGTTTTTTTTTTTTTTTGGTTTATAAATTCCACTGAACGAAATTGAAAGTGAGCAAAAAACACAAAACAACGGCTTAAACTTAATACAAAACAAAGGTATAAATAAATTGTATACTAAAGCCGTGTTTAAAAGGGCATAAAAGTTACGCAAGATCGCTTTTTTTTGATTGAGCTTCTTCCGTTTGGCTTTAAGCTTTGGTTTTGGTTTCTTTTATTTGCTTTTCATTGTGGCTGAGATGACATAATTGGTTCAAGTGGGCAAACGAAATGCTGGCAGCTCTTTTACAACTGTTTAATTTGGCCACCGGCAATAAAGTTATAAAAAAAAGTATAAATAGAAATAAAAAGCAGCTAGTGCGAGAGTGCTGGTGCAGAAAAACAAATAAAAGATATGAGTTGGTGTATAACACCTGCCGTTAGCCCCTGCTAATTTAGCTTGGCTTGCCAATTATCGCTTAGGCCGCTGATGATGATAATTGCCAAGTAAATGCGGTGCCATTTTTGCCACTTTGTGTGTGGATACTCCTCCAGCCCTACTATTACTATATGCGGTGGTCTGGCCGACGATCAACTTTCGATTTCACTTTGGAGGGGGTTGTTTTCAGACCAACTTACGCACCTGAATCACGCACTGAATAGCGTCGTCAACTGCCAATTCGTAAGGCTATTGACTTGTCAAGAAATTGTTAAGTAATATTCAAATATGTTTTAACATTGGCCATCCTTCGATATTAGATCATAAGATGATCAGTGAAGGAAGAATTTTTTGTTAATTTAAAATGGATATTATTATTATTAAATTATTATTATTTTCAAAAATAACAAACAAAAACTAAACTAGCTTTTATGCCAAATCTAAATTCTATTCCATTACTCAAATTTAAAATAAATCCTTGTCCTACAATATTTATATCCTTAAATATAATCCAATTTTTGCATATTTATATTATATCAAATTTAATATAGACCAATTTGCGAACAAAATTTCCCTTTTTTTCTGACAGGTAAACTTTTAAAAATGGCAAATTAAATTAGCAAATAATTAATTGATTTCTTGTCTGTATATAATTTTTTTAAGCTCTTTTGGTATTATGGTTTTCTATTCAATAGCTTTCACTACTGTTTTTTAAGCTCGATTTGTTTGCTTTTTATTTTTGCGTAACTGTATGTTGACAAATCGCTAAAATTTGGCTCGTCGATATGATAAATGACAGTGGCAAAAACATTTCACTCAAGAAGCCGAAGAAATCAAAAAATAAAAGTAATAAAAACTGGAGAAAAGATATGTATATGATATTGCACTTGCAGTTTTCTGGTTTTCATGTCATGCAAAATCCGCTCGTTAATCCTCCTCCGAGTTTTCATGGTCACAACTCAGGTGTGCGATCCGAATGGCAATTAAGGTGACCGAACATTAATTAGCCTGACAGCTGGCCACACTGGCAGGGAAAGTTTATGGTTAAAAAAATTGGTTGAATGAGAGTTGTGGGAAATTTTATAAAATATGTTGGACATTGTTTTAGGCTGACTTCTAAAAATGTAGTTAAAAATAATTTTTACGCTTTATGTTCAAATAAATAATTAATGTATTAGTCTGAAAGTTTATTGATTAAAAACAATAATTCAATATTCGTTGTGGGAAATTTTAGAACAATGATTTGGGTTTACTTCTAAAAATGCAATTAATAAAAGTCAATGTCAATGAATCTTAAAATATTAAAAACTTTTCATAAAACAATTATATTAAACAAGACCACACTTTGCTATCTTATCTTCCAATTAAAGCCTAAAGGCTTAGCATACCCGTTTTTAATGAAATTTTCTTGAGTCTCATCGCTGTTTGACCGCTTTGACTTTCGCCAAACATCTGGCATCAAATGTACCATGTACCATCATCCCCCCACCGCTTGCCAATCTTTAGAGTCCGGCAATTTGCGTTAATGGGGAAAATTGCACCATTAACAGCGACAAATGCAAAGTGATAAGCGGCCAGTAGGCGAAAAAACGGTTTAACACTTGATGGCCAGATCCGATGTCTTGTTTGTTTTGACCAACTTGATGGAGCACCTTGAAAACGAAACCGAAACTGAAACTGAAAAACTTCAAAGACAAGCGCAATTGAATTGAAATGATAATGCAAATGGGAATGGGAATGGATATTCAAATTCTCTGGCTGGTTTTAAACTGACATTTCACGTTTTATTTGTCTCGATTTGATTGGATTTCATACTTTGCGATTAGACGAGTGAGTCAGGCCACTCTAAACGGATTAGTTCCAGTTTCTGCGACTGAATCATCAATGTCCCGGAAGCTGGACACTCGATGAAATCGATTTCTACTGCTGCTTAGACCATTCAGGCCTTAAATTGAATTTTAACGCTGCAGCGCGCTCAAAAAAGGATAATATTTCGATTCCACAGCAGAGTAGAGCTTAAGTCCGCTAAAATGCGGCGAAATCGGAAATATTGGGGATGGGGTCAAGGCGGCACAGATACTCTTGCTTTCAAACGTTTAGAATATTATCAAAATTTTGGGGAACTTAAAATCTAATGATTACCTAATGATTTAAAAATAAATATTTAAAAATGTCTTACTGATTAAATAAAGATTTAAATTTACTTTTAGTAATGATCACTATAAAATATAAAAAAATTATATTGGGCTTATAAAATAAACACATTTTTAAGTAAACCTCTTTACTTTAAATCAACCAAATAACTTTTAGTTATGATCAGTAGAAATTATTGAAAAGTTTATAGAAATGTCTCAAATGTTAAATAATGTTTAAAACTTATTTTTTAGTAATGAACAGTACAAATAATTTAAATATATTTTTAGGCAAACAAAATTACCACATTTAAGTCAGTTTATGGAATAATCAATACAAGTTATACAAAAATTACATTCCGCTTAAATCTCTTAATCTCAACTAAATTAGATATTTACATATTTACTTTAAAGAATACTCCTTTATTCTCAGGAGTACCTAAATGATTTCCATCTTAAATACTATTTAGAAATTAATACAAAATAAAAACATATTAAAACAATTTAAAATAATTTGTCATTAGTGAGTATTCTATCAAGACTATATAATTGTGTGCTTGAAAAATAAACACATGTTTGAGCATTCACGTATATTTTTTGAGAACTTACATATGACTTAAACATACATGTTGAAATTATACCAAATATGTTGCCCTTTCTTAGCTCGGTTTAATTATGTTTTACCTTACACAAAAATTGGTCACTTAAATTGGTCGTGCCAAAAGCCAAAACCCAACCTCCCAATAGATGCCAAAATTTTGCGAAAATTTGGCAAAATTCTCATTAAAAGGCAGTCGCAAAATATTTGGCGTGTAATTGGATTTAATGAACTACGGCCCATTGTTGGGTTCGTGGCGTGAGGAAAAACAATGCTAAGTGATGATGGTGATGAATCCGATGATGATGGTGCTGAAGATAAAAGGGAGATGATACATCAAGGCGAAACTGGCAGACAATGGAACAAAACCAAGTGAACTTGAATTCTGCTGTTGCAAATGCAAAATGCTAAATGCAAAAATGCTAATTTTGACATCGATGCAGGCAAAGTGAGTGAGTGAATGGATGAGCATTGACATTGATCACGGCTTGACCAAAGATGGCTCGAAGCGGGGATTTCTATTTGATTGGTTTGCTGCTCTTTGGTTTTCATTTCGTGGGCTAGTTTCACAATTTAAAGTATCGTTTGATAGTTAGGCGGTTTATGGCTCAATTGTGTGAGAGTTGTGGAAAACCGCTTTTCATTTGGTCTTCGTTTGCTGACCCATAATGCATTGATCCAGCGGCAGCCAAGTAAAGATGGACATAATCTCACCCCAACTGCACAGCATCCGGCGACATCAACTTTCGCTTTTCTCATTGATATCAGTATTGGTTTTTGGTCTTTAGTTTTTAGTTTTTTCGGTGGACTGCACTCCTGTCACGCCAAAAGGCGATTAAGAAAGCATAAACTGATGCATTGTGGATCGGGGGCTAACTGGTTCCCTAAGCGGCGAGTCAATGACTGGGTGACTTCTGCTCCGCAATTGGCAAACTCTTGGCTAACTATTGGCCAACTATTGGCCAACTATTGGCCAACTGTTGGTCCACGCAAAGTGCGTTTTTCATTTTTGGCCCGGTCGCTCGGTTGGCTTTTCACTTGGCCAAGCGTTTCGATTCCATTGAGGAAAGTGTCATGACCGATGGGTCAATTGGAGGAATTGGTCAGGGAGTTGATTCGGTACACTGATAACAAACAGGGAATAGTACAAATAAATATCTGACCATTGAGTTCAATATTTTATATTTAATAATTAAATAAAATATTTAATCGAATTCTTAAATACAACGCATATTTTAATGCAAGATTTAATAATGCAATATTTCAACTAATGTGGAAAATGCTTGACTTAAAATAGTTCCATTATGATTTATATGTATTTTTAATAATTTTTTAAATTACATTTTTAGATATAAAAATCAATTCCAAAAGTATAAAAATTTAAACAAATTTGAATAGTTTCTTATTTAAATAACTAAAATCCTAAATTGAGTTCAAAATACAAAAATTCAGTTTTTTAATCAGTGTACCTGATTAAATTGAAATTTTTAAAAGTATTTATTGAAAGCTTTAATATTTAATATTTAATTGGAAATAAGCTATAATTGTTTATGTATTTTTCGAGTTATTCATTATTTTGGCTTTGTTTTTGGTTTAAATAACTGGAAATTATTATGCTGTTCCCTCTATTTACAAAAAATATTAAAGACGTTCAACTAAGAGATTTTTAAATATTTGCTCAATTAACCAAAGCTTTAAGGTAGTTCAATTTTATTGTTATATATTTAGCAATATTTATTCTTTGATTTTTGAAGGGAAGCAAAAGGTTTTTAATTAATCTTAATTATTAAAGAATAGAATTTTTTGGCACTTTGGCAATAGATCTGTGCCCCATTTGTTTACCTTCTAAGTCCGATTGTTATTGTTTTCTGCCGCTGGCCCTGATTCATTTTGGGTCGTGGCCTGAACTGTGCTCGGTTGCCTAATTGAAAATGCCTTGGTTTGTCGGGCTATGAATGAAAATGAAAAGGAAAAAAAACTGAAAGCCAGAAAAAACTAGGACTGAGTTTTTGGGGGACTGGGAAAATCTTTCGCACGCTAATCTCGAGATTGTTGGCCAACAAGCCAACAAGCCAACAATGCTCAACTTTCGCACGGCATAAATCCCGGCTAAATGCATGAGTTAAATGCATCAGCATTATCGCCGTTGATCTTTGGCATTGTGCTCGGTGGTTTTTTTTTCGGATTTGCCATAAGGATTTGCTTGTGGTTTTTCGATTTTATTTGCTTTTTGGCACACCCACTCTGGATTCGAAGTGGACAAGTGGAGTGGCCTGCTCAAATGTCAATACTTTTGTTTACTTTGTAAAACCCTTCATCTTGGCACACCCGCTGCCGCATGCCAAATATTAAAAAAAAAAAACGGGGCGTATACGCAATGTCTCTTGGGAAGACATTGATCTCTGGGGCTCGCTTTTGTTTTATTTTTTGGGGCGTTGACATTGCTCGACGCTCTTTGGTACCTGAAACGTGACATGATGTGCGGCACATTCTACGTGCTACGGAAATTTCCAGTCGATTTCCAGGCGGCAGCGGTACTGCAACAACAGCATACCCTCTTTGAATTTTAAGTTGCATTTCAAGCCGAACCGAACTGAACTTTACTGTACCACAAGAACAACAACAACAACAACAACATTTTTCCCTTTTAGCCAAGTCATGCTTTTCGGCTGTAAATGTGTGAGGTGTTTGGACCTGGATGTAGTTGTAGATGTAGATGGCAGCTGCAAAGAGCTCAGGGATTACGAATAGCCAAAGCATTATCTGTGGAATTTTTGTAGTTTTGTGGAAGCCAAGATTGATGGCCAGCAGACCAGCAATTTACTCCAAAATATTCACACATGATTCACGGCTGTTCGAATGGCAGCAGCGCACACTTCACATAAATTTTGCCAGACAAAAAATAATGAGTCATACATTTAATAGTACAAATATTACCTCTTATGTTTTAAACTCCGAAAAGACGTAAAAAACCATTAAAATCACACCGCAATCATACAAATTTCTGTTATGGTATTCAAAAGCATGGTTAAGTAGCATAAACTTGATTAGTTTTCATAAAACATAATTATTTTGCGGCTAGTACAAAAAAAGTGTTTAAATGAGGCGCTAATTAATTATAAATACTAATTAATCACCAAGTAAATGTGAATAACAAAGTATGTAGCCTTGTGATTTATTGGCTTAACATAATAAATTGAGATAATTATAAAATTTATAAGATTAATTATTGTTTTAGTGGTTTAGTTGAGACTTTATAAACTTTTATAAATGAGTATCAGTTAAATTAAGAACTGAAAAATTCCCAAGTTTAAATGGTTTGTATTTATCTACATAACTTACAGATCTGGCTTAAAGCTATAAATTGAGATAATTAAGGGCTTTATTTGGAATTCAACTTAGTAAACTTTTATAAATGAGTATTAGTTAAATTTTTGAACTGCAAAATTCACAAGTTTTAATTCTCTGATCTAGCTATTTTAATGTTTCAAATATGAAAAGTAATGACTTCATTCGTTAGAGGACCATAAATAGAGTGACTCACTTAATTGGGGCATTTTTAAGTTGGCCAGAAGAAACTCTATTGTAGAGCCCCTTGATTCATGTCTGTCAGCCGTGGAAACAAGCGATTTCTAATTTCTGAGCGACAGCTCAAGTATCCAGCATCGAGCATCGAGTATTGAGTATCTGTATTGGCAATTCGCTTCTCATGATCTCAAAGTTCTCAAAATCAAGTGGCGACCTGCTCCCAATACAAAAAATGCAACGCGATTTATGGGGCTGTTTTTGCTTGGCTCGATTCAAGGTTAAATTCAGATCCAGATTTTATGCAAAGCCAACATGCAACTGTAAAATTACCTACCTATATATATACGCAATATTTGTGAATTTTTACGAGTTTGTTTTTGGTTTTATTTTTTCGTAATGCGATGCCTTACGTAAGCAACGGGCTCTCCAGCTGCAGTTGCAGTACATATATCTGTATATCTCTTAATATGTATATATAAGTGAGTATCTGTATAAATGTGCCACACACACTGGATCTCCCCAAGTGTTGCAACTTGTTGTCGCAGCAGCAGCAACAACAGCAACAACTTGTCCATAAATTGTACCGCCGCTGAGGCTGTAAATCCGGCCAAAACGATTCTCAATTTTGGCCCGCTGTGGAAGCTGCTGTTTCAGCGCCCTGCAGCAACATCAACACAGCAGCAACAGCAACACACTTGTCCATTCCACATTAAGCCTGATTTTAATTGCCAACCGCTAGTTGCAATTAAAAGAAAATATGGCTGGAAAAAATAAAAAAAAACTAAACTAATCTAAAACAAATGTGGCATTTGCCTTTAAGTACATGTGTTGCTGATGTTGCTGCTGTTGCTGCTGTTCACTTTGCGTAAAATCGACAAATTTGTCAAACCAAAGAGTCTGGCCAATCAATGCGAAATGCGAATGCGAATGCGAATGCGAATGCTCATGCGCATTGAACAATCCAAATTGTTGTCATTTCATTTTCATTTAAGTTGTTTAGTTTGTACTTTTTCTTCGTTTTTTTCGGCATGCAATTTTATGTAAGCAGCTGCTGCAGTCGCTGCCATAAAGCAATGTTAAGCAATGCGTAAGCGACAACAGCAATAGCAACAACAACAACAACAACCACCATGTAAATGATGGCTATATAGAAATGTAAATTGCCACAGCGTTCCATAAACATATCTTGTTTACCTATGCTGGTCCAATGACCCAATCAATGTCCACACACACATTTTAATACATTCGCGGTTCGGCTGTTAAATATATGCCATTACCCCACCGCCAGAATGTCTTGAGTGCTTTTGCCTTTTTGTTTTTTGTTTTTTTTACTTTTTACTTTTTGCAGCAGCAAAATGGGACAACAAGTATGCCGGATATGGATACGGTTTACAGTTTACGCTATACGATTTACGGCTAAAGGGGAAAGCTTCAAAGAGCCACCATAGAAACACAAACGCTACCCATTTCGTCGATGTTTTAAGCTGCAAAAAACATTTTGCATGTGCAATTTGGTCCCCACTCTTAGGAAAAACTATTGATTTCAATTTGGGTTAAAAACATAGAAGGTAGCCATTTTTAAAAGCCAATGAACCCTTCTTAAGAAAGTTTAATTCTAAACTTAGCCATTTTCCAAAGCCAATAAACCCTGCTTGAGAAAGTTTTATTCTAAACATAAAGTTGTGTTTAATTTTTCTTTTAACTTAATGTTTTTAATGTTATAACGCTAAACTATTTAACCATTTTTTAATAAGTTTGTTTAATTTTTATAAAATATTTAAAGATCAGTTTTTTATTCTCAAAGTTCAAACTTAAAGTTTTTGTACTTAATTTGGCTTTTAATTAATGGTTTTTAATGTTACAAAGCTAAATTATTTAATCATTTTAAATATATTTAAACATCACTTGCTTTCTTCTTGAAAAATTTTATGTCAATTGATTTAAAGCACTAAATTTGTGTTTAATTTGCTTTTAACTAGCAGTATTTAAAATTTACGTTAAATTTTTCAATTTTTTATTTTAATATATTTGTTAATATTTAATTATATTTCAAGCACCACTTTCTTTTTTTTAGGGATTACACATTAAAAGTTAGATTATTTCTTATTTGTGTTATTTTTTCAACAACTTTCAAATCAATTGATTTAAAGCATTTGCCACACATTTACCTAACTCATTAATTATTTTAAAAATTTAATTAAATTTTATTGCATTTATTAAACTATTAAATTCCTAAAGGTGTATAACAATATTTGTATATCATTTGCTACTCATCATCAAGTGTGCTCATAAATTTTATAAGAAAAACATTGTGTTCATGCTTTTTTGGTCAAAGTTATGTTTATGTATTTTTTCTTATTTATGCAAGACAAAACAAGTGAAACTAGTTTAATTTAGATTTATCGCGCTTTTGTGACTTGTAGACAAGCATATAGCCTTCAAATATGGTATTCTTCATAGAGTCGAATATGCCAAGAAAAAATGTTTGCACAACAGCAATTCTCCGGTTTTAAATTTAATGTACGATCTTAGTTTCTAAACAATTGGCTCAAACAACTTCCCTTTGGATGACGATGATGGCTTTTATTTATAGATAATTGTTTTTTAGCGAATAGAAAGTTTCCCTGTAGCGGGCAAATGCAATTAGCAAAAACTTTACATATAGTAGATATCATGCAGTATAGTATATAGAGAAATGGCCAGCTTGCTAATTAGTTATCAGCTGCGGCAATCCAACCTGTTCGGATCTCATCACTGGCAGATGTTTTTGATGTTTTTTTCGATGATGCTGATGTGTTGTCTTGACTTGATCAATTTTTTATATCCAGGCAACAGTGTTCGCTGTGTGTAAAATTCACTTCGATGAATGAACAATTAAGTTGTGAGTGTGTGTGTGTGTGTGTCAGCCCAAGTAAAAATAAAAAAATAAAAAAAAAAACCGGCATGGCTCACACACACCAGACACACACACACACGCACACGCAATCGAAGTCGAGTTTTTGGTACGAATTGCTTATGTAATCTGGTGTTGTTTCTCTTACGGTTGCTGACCAAAATCCGAAAAAAGATTTGGGCCCATTGTGGCTGCGGCCCAAAACTGTTGTAACACTTTGGCATTTTAATATGAAAATCCGTTTAAGATATTTATATGAGTGTGTGTGACTCAGTTGTGCTCCACAAATAATAATGAGTGGTAGCGTAGTACCGCTTCCTAGTCAGCTGCTTCTCTTATGACACCAAAAAAAAAAGAAAAAAAAACAGGGCGTGGCATTTGCATCTGATTAGCTCGACAATTTGCATATGAAATTCATCTCGACACATCACAGCGAATGTGATTATGTAAGCCGCGATTTGATGAGCGACCTTCATGGGAACCAACCACCAACCACCACTTCTTCGAGTTCGTGTCTTTGAGTCTTTTGTTTTCGCCCAGATTTATGCACTCCACCGATCTCCGATCTGCAATCTCCCATCTAAGATTTCCCCCTATCCATCGATGTCACTGTGTCAATGCTGATGGCCCATGGCGATCTGCGGATTTGCGGCTGGTCTTTCGATATTCGATATGCTAATTGCCGTTGGCTTCCGCCTTGTGCTGCTTTGAAAATCTCAAAAATCCAATTGATATAATTGCCCAACGCTTATTGTTCTCCTTCCTTATTTCTTATATATTTTTCCTCTTATTTCTTGCAGTTCCGGCGTGGAGCGGCCTGGCAAACGCTCTTCCTGCTCTGCGCTCTCGCCTATTGCATAAATGGTAAGTCTTCCTTTAGCTTAATATAAACTAAACAAAAGAACATAAATAAGGTAAATTTGCATATAGAATATGAATTAAATAGATTTCTTAATAATAAAAATAGTTAACAGATAGAAAAAAGATCTTTCACTCTGAATGCACTTTATTTTTCTTTTATAAAATCTGACAGATTTAGACACATTTCACATTTGATAAAATTAGACTTGTTTTAAACATCTTATTTGGTATTACAAATTTATTAAAAAATTATATTTACACTTAGGGAATTTTTTGCAACAGTATAAATTAACAACCAATTTGAGTTATGCTGCTCAGACTGCCACTAAATCATTTTCCATTTTCCAACCCCCTATCAATTACGATTGTTTCAAAAACAGAAGCCAGCAGCGAGGGTCGCGTGGTCTGCTACTACACAAACTGGAGTGTCTATCGGCCGGGCACCGCCAAATTCAATCCGCAGAACATCAATCCATACCTGTGTACACATTTGGTGTACGCATTCGGTGGATTCACCAAGGATAACCAGATGAAGCCCTTTGACAAGTACCAGGACATCGAGCAGGGTGAGTAAAGTAACGCAGACACGCCCCCTCTCCTTCCGTCGAGTTAATTTGACTCGCCTTTAATTTCCTGTCCGTCTGATGGAGCCCCTTATATATATGTTTGCATGTCTATTTGCAGGTGGCTATGCCAAGTTCACTGGACTAAAAACGTACAATAAGCAGCTGAAGACCATGATTGCCATTGGCGGTTGGAACGAGGCCAGTTCCAGATTCTCGCCATTGGTGGCGAGCAACGAGCGCCGGCAGCAGTTCATCAAGAACATCCTGAAATTCCTGCGTCAGAATCACTTCGATGGCATCGATCTGGACTGGGAGTATCCGGCCCATCGAGAGGGTGGTAAATCGCGGGATCGCGATAATTATGCCCAGTTTGTCCAGGAGTTGCGAGCCGAATTCGAAAGGGAAGCGGAGAAAACAGGACGCACGCGACTTCTTCTGACCATGGCCGTGCCCGCTGGCATCGAGTACATCGACAAGGGCTACGATGTGCCCAAGCTGAACAAGTACCTCGATTGGTTCAATGTCCTCACCTACGATTTCCACTCCTCGCACGAGCCATCGGTCAACCACCATGCCCCGCTCTATTCACTGGAGGAGGACTCCGAGTACAACTACGATGCCGAGTTGAATATTGTGAGTTATCTCTTTGATTATATCTACCAAAATGACCAAAAGCCTAGAGAAATCAAATCAAGTTTCGGTTGTTCTGTCAAAATCATGGAAACTATAGTCAAAAGTTGTAATTTCTTACCTCGTTGGTTGAGTTATAAAATTTCTAATCAATTTGCATTTACAGCTTAAACATTTTGTTTTTCTTCAATTTTTGCATAAAATTATGAAATGACAATCTTTCTATGTTAAAATGTTAAACCTCTTTGAATACGTTATTATTTTTCCAATCGATTGGCATT
Source organism: Drosophila gunungcola (assembly GCF_025200985.1). Classification (NCBI taxonomy): domain Eukaryota; kingdom Metazoa; phylum Arthropoda; class Insecta; order Diptera; family Drosophilidae; genus Drosophila; species Drosophila gunungcola. The sequence goes on from NW_026453269.1 coordinate 177,543, forward strand.
CACAGCTAAAAAATTTTATTTTTGGGCAATTTTTGCAAAAAATTGTCATGTAACCCCATATGGTCCAAAGAATTAATTTTTCGAAATCAAATGGGGTGTAGAATTTGTGTAATTTAATTTGTTATAAAAATATTCTGAACTTACGCAGGACTACTCCATCAAATACTACCTGAAAGCGGGTGCCGATCGTGACAAGCTCGTTCTGGGCATTCCCACCTATGGACGATCCTACACTTTGATCAACGAGGAGAGCACCGAACTGGGAGCACCTTCCGAGGGTCCGGGCGAGCAGGGCGATGCCACTCGCGAGAAGGGCTATCTGGCTTACTATGAGGTTGGTTTATAGTGCATTTGCCTAATAAAAAGGTTTACTTAACACTCTTCAATCCCCAACCAGATATGTCAGACTCTAAAGGACGATCCCGAGTGGACGGTGGTGCAACCGAATGCCAATGTGATGGGACCCTATGCCTACAGGCGCAACCAGTGGGTGGGCTACGATGACGAGGCCATCGTGCGCAAGAAGGCCGAGTATGTGGTGGCTCAGGGACTGGGTGGCATCATGTTCTGGGCCATTGACAACGACGATTTCCGCGGCACCTGCAACGGCAAGCCATATCCTCTGATCGAGGCTGCCAAGGAGGCCATGGTGGAGGCACTGGGGTAAGCAAATTACACAGCTGTGGTCAAAATAATAGTAGACAATGTAAAGGGCTCAAAAGCATACCTCAAAGGCATCGGAGCACTTTTCTTTTAATTTATCGTAGTGCTTACAAATAAACAAAATGCGGTTTGAACAACCGTTCATATTTTTCATATTCTAATGGGTTTGTTACCATTCCAGACTGGGCATCAATGAGGTGGCCAAGCCAAGTGGCCCGCAGAAACCCTCAAGATCTCGCAGTCGCGATAATGCCGCCACCAGGAACCGTCTGAACGGCAAGACCGAAGCTCCGGCCAGCTCCAGGCGACCCAGTGCCACTAGGCGACCAGCTATCAGCTCCACCACCACTCATGCACCACCGCCGAGCACCACCTTCAAGCTGACCGAAGCCGAGGGATCCTCGCTTTACATTGGAGGTAGGGCATCCACCACGCCACCACCGCCAACGACGCCCGATCCAGGGTCGGACTTCAAGTGCGAGGAGGAGGGCTTCTTCCAGCATCCCAGGGATTGCAAAAAATACTACTGGTGCCTGGATAGCGGACCCTCTGGTCTTGGCATCGTGGCTCACATGTTTACTTGTCCATCGGGCCTGTACTTTAATCCGGCCGCAGATTCCTGTGATTTTGCACGCAATGTGCCCTGCAAGACCAAGAAGTATGTGTTGTTTTCTAATATTTTTAAAAGTTGTTAATATAATTTGTTTTTTTATTTAATAGATCCACCACAGTGGCTCCAGTGACCTCCACAACACCGCTGACGACCACAGTGCGCTCGAATCGAGTGACTGCTGCACCCACAGCTCGTCCAGTGTATCCACGCACCACTACGAGCACCACAACAAGTACGACAACAACCACCACAACAACGCCAGCCAGTGTTGATGAAGATCTAGAGTACGAAGAGGACACCGATGAACTGTCGCCAAGCAAATCCACCGACGCCGAGGAGGATCCGCAGGTGATCAAGGAGCTGATCGACCTGATACGCAAAGTGGGTGGTGTGGAGCAGCTGGAGAAGCATCTATTGCGCAACAAGGATGGATCGATCACGTTGAAGGAGAACTCGGCCAGTGGTGCGGCGACCACACCTTCTACAATCAGCAAATCTCTCTATGATCGTGTCCTGAGTCGACCCGGCACATTGAGTTCCTTTACCCGCAATCGTTTGAAGTTCAGCGAAGCCACAGAGACGAGCACGGAGGCCAGTTCTTCGAGTGGTTCATCGAGTGGTTCATCGAGTGGTTCATACTCCAAATACTCTTCAGTGTTGAGGGGTAATAGCCGCCAGGGTCCACAAAACGAGGGCATTGAAAAGTTGGCCGAATTCGATGGTTTCCTGAAGGAACGCAAACAATATGTGACCATCAATCGTCATCGATCTGCCAGTCAGGGAGATGAGGTCGAGCATGCAGATCTGCAGGAGGAGGAGGAGAATCTGTCGGAAGTTGAGACCACAACACGTCGTCCCTTGAGCTCAGTCACGCCCTCCTACACAAGTCTAAGGCGCACAAGGCCAACCACAGTGGCACCTCCAGCAGAAAAATCCGAGGAGGAGGCGGAGGAACAAACCCAGACTCAGGTAAAATCGTATGCCACCTTGAGCCGCACGCGTGGACGCACTACCACCTCACCAGAGGTCACGGAAGCGGCGCCCAGTTCGACAACCAATCGGTGAGTGATGTGAAATTTATCTATTGTTCTTATAATTTAATGAAATAATTGCCCTTTTTTATAGCTACAAATACTTTGAGCGTTCGCGACCCACCAAGAGTGCAAATGCCGAGGATGTGGAAGACCCAACCGAGGACGAAGAAGAAGACTACGAGGACGAGCAAAAGGAAAATGTTACGGTACAGAGCAAACAAACCACAAACACACGTAAATATGCGAGCATCGGCCGCAGAACAACCACCACCACAACAGCAACACCAGAAACTACAACAACAACAACAACCGCCGGCACTGAGACTGCCAAGGCCAGCACCACCACAACCACCAACAACAAGAACCACTACAACAGCAGCAATAACAACAACAACAATGTGAAACTGAATAACCTAATACCAACAGAAGAGAATATCACAGCAACACCCAGCACCACTGCCCAATCCGAAACCACCACAACCACAACTAACGAAACCACTGAACCAAATGAAAGCACCTCAACCACCACCACATCCATAACTAACAACCTGCATACCACCACCACACCCACACCAATTGCAGCATCCACTGTCCCAACAACCAACAATGGCCTTAGCTCAGACTCTCTGCTAGCCACCGAGCTGAGCGAAGCCTCACCCACCCTCCTTCCTTTCGATCCTGACTTAGCAACGACAACAACAACAACCACAACAACAACGGAACCCGAACTGGACACCACAACAACAAACACACCGAAAACAACAACAACCACAACCACGGGCAACAGCGAACTGAATGACGTAAACAACGTGGACGAGGACAGTGAGGTAACAAAAACTAAGACCCAGTACAAGTATGCAACCACCAACCGTCGACGCATAACCACAACAACAACAACCACCAACAACAACAATGCAGAAGCAGTGAACGATGCTAGTCCAACAACAAACGGTTTGAGTAGTTTAAATAGAATTAGAACCAATCCGGGCAGAAGGCAACCCCAACCACAACCACAAGAACAGACCCAAACAACAACCACCGAACCAAACCTTTCTAGTCCCAGACCCTTTGGTTATCCCCGACGACGCACTCGACCCACAGCCAGCACCAGCACCACCACCACTGTCCCCCAAACCGATAACGATAATGATAACAATACCAATAACGATAACGAAACCGATGAAGTTGCGCAAGTAGTGAAGAAGACACGACTATCTCCAGGGGATAGGTCCAAGGTGAGTGCCAGTCTTCCACCAACAGCAACCAAAACAGCAATCAACACACGAACCAAAACCTCCTCACTGCACCACCAAGAATCCCAAGTAGATGTAGCTAACGGTAACGGTGGCAATAGCTTAAGGCATGAAGTAGTAGTTAGCTCTAGTTTAAGTCAATCCCAAAACCACAACATTGATAGCGATGTATCCAGCACCACCACCACCGAACCGCACGTCAAGTACACTTGGCGCGGGGTGCGAGGTCCTACATCTAGGCGTACAGTGGTTCCCAATTCTCTAGCTGCCGGTGACGATAAGGACTCACGTCGCTTTGCCGGCAAGCAGTTGAACGCGGAATCAAATGTGGAAGAGGACCTTCCCACCACCACCAAGTTCCGCAGTCGTCGTTTAAATTCCGCCGAAGAAGAGTCCGAAGTGGCATTAGAGGAGCAAACGAAAACGACATTGCATGGTTCCCGTAGTTACCAAAGTATTCAACGCACCGCTAGCAGAGCCATCTCGGATGATTCTCAAATCCACTACAAGGCCATAACGCGCAATTCCGAAGGTGGAGCCACTCTCACTGCAGGCCGAAGTTCCAGTTTCGTAAGAAATCTGGGCGAAGCAGCCAAAACATCATTGCCTCTGCATCAACCTGTAAGTAGAGGTGGCCAGATTGTAGAAAGCACCACCGAAGACGAGAATGTGGCTGCCGAGATAATCGATGATGAGAAGCGAGGAGAGACCAAGGCCCCGGCTGGAAGTGAAAATACAGATGACAGCAACACGGCTACCGAACAGGAATCTCCGGAAATTGTCACTGCAGCTGCACCATCACAGCCGGAAGTCACCACTCTGCCTTCAGAAACTTCAGATTCTAGCAGCTCAACAGAAACACCTGTTAGCAGCACCACCGAAAAATCTGAGGAAAGCAGCAGCAGTTCCACAGAAATGAATTCCGTTAAAAAAGAATCTAAGGAAGCGATAGAAACCGTCAAGCTCTTAAGTTCAGACATCGACACCAAAGTATCGTCGACAGAAGCTCCAATTAGAAGCACAGCTATTCAATCTGAAGACTCCAGCAGCAGTACTACCGAATCTAACTCAGAAGCTCTAGTAAAAGAAACTGCAACTGATATCAGCGAAAGCTCCACAGAATTACCTGTCAGCAGTACTGAATTACCAGAAAGCAGTAGCACTAGCACCAAAGTCGTTTCCCACGAGGAAACCACGACAACTACAGAAAAATCAACTAGACGTCCTTTCAACCGCTTTAGCTCAACTACAACTGAAACTGTGGCAGAAGAAGAAACAACTACCACCGCCGGTCCAAGACGTCGTGTTATAGTGCGCACCAAAACCAGCACGACCGAAGCAGAAAGTGATGCTCAATCGACCACAGAAGGGCCGAAAAGACGCAGTTTCTATAGAACCAGCACCACAGATGCACCTAGCAGCACCGCTGAAGCAGAAAGTGAGTCACAGTCAACAACCGAAGGACCAAAGAGACGCAATTTCTTTAGGTCTAGCACTACTGAGACACTTAGCAGCAGCAAAGAGGCACCTAGCAGTCCCACTGAACCAGAGAGTGATGCCGAATTAAGTACAGAGGGTCCAACGCGTCGTTCGTTCTTTAGAAGTAGCACAACTGAAGCTTCAAGCACAGCCTCAACTGAAGATACTAATAGCAGCTCAATTGACGTTGAGGCTGAAGTAGACACAACAACCACTCGTCGTTCGCTTTTCCACAATAAGACGCCGATCACCACAGAAGCCACAACAACAACTGAAGAAGAAGCCGAAGTGAGCAGCACCACCAGACGTAGTCTCTTCCGTACCAGCAGCACCACAGAAGGCACGACAACAACCACCACTACCACCGAAAGTGAAAAGGAGAGTGAGACCACAACAGCCCTGCCAAGACGTCGTGTAATAGTCAGAGGTAGTTTTAGGCCACGCAAAGAGGGAGACCTCTCCTCTCTTCTAGCGGCAGATGCCAACAAAAGAGCCAGGAACAACCACAGCACCACGAGCACAGAAACACCTGATGGTCATTCGTCTTCTTCCAAAGAAGAGGAAACAGAGCAGCAACAAGAAGAACCGCAAAGAGTGGAGAAGGTATATAGTGGTCGCACTTCGTTAAATGGCGTTCGCAATCGCACCACCACAAAAACCGATAACCTGGGCAACGGAATCACCCGCACTCGCACCACCTACGTGCGAACCCTTGACGCGGGGCAAAAGGTGGTGAAGCGCATCCACACCAAAACCGTGGAGGAGAAACCCGCCGAGTATGAGTACATAATTGATGAAGTGACCCACCCACCGCCACCGAGCACCACACCTCGCACGGTGACACGCAATCGGGGATCCGTGCGCTTTGAGAGCAACGATCTGTCTTCGCTACTGGCCTTGGACTTTTCCTCACGCAACAACCGCAAGAAACAGGGCCAAACGGAAACAACGGTGACCAAAACGCGAAGACGCCTTCTCAAGAAACCCAAGGAGACCATCGAACACGAAGAGGTTGAAGAATTCGAGTATGAAGCAGGTCACGAAGTGGGTAACGAAGTGGAAGAGGCACCACAAGTAAGCACCACAGCTAGGCCCATAATCCGTAGAACCAGACCGACGAGAGGCATTACGACAACAACAACCACTGAAATACCAAACGAAATCGAGGCTAGCACTCGCAGGGCAAGCTTTGCCTTTAAGCGCCCCACGAAGGCCAGCATAACCACTGAAGAACCAAGTACTACATCCACAGAACCCACCAGTGCCTCAGAAGCCACCACCAGAAAAGTTCTTGCCTTCAGAAGACCCGTGAGCACAACAACCACTGCAGCTCCGATTCAAGATGAGCCTACAGAGGAGACAATCTCTTCCGCCGTAGAAGCCACCACCAGAAAAGTTCTTGCCTTTAGAAGACCCGTGATCACAACAACCATTACAGCTCCAAATGAAGATGAGTCTACAGAGGAAGCCATCTCATCCGCCATAGAAGCAACCACCAAAAGAGTTCTAGCCTTTAGAAGACCTGTGAGCACAACAACCACTGCAGCACCAATTGAAGACAAATCCACAGAAGAAGCAACCTCTTCCTCCGTAGAAGCAACCACCAGAGCTATTCTAGCCCGTAGAAGACCCGGGACCACAACAACAGCCACCCCAGCTTCCATTGAAGACGAATCTACTGAAGATCTGTTGGCAGCGGCCAAGGAGAAGTATACAAACCGTCTTAGAACCAGCACCACTTCGACAACAACCACTACGGAGGCAACAACAACAACCACCACCGAAGAAGATTTAGGCGATCTTAAAGTACAGCTCAGCAATGCGATCAACCGCTTGCAATCAGAGAACAAATTGGAAAGCCAGACAATCACCAAGGAAAGTGAAACAGCAGGAGACGAAGGCGATGAAAAGCTTTCTCTGCCGATTTATCATAGAAGAAAGTACTATCAGTATGTGAAGGATTCACCCATTACCTACATTGACAAATCCCCCGCACCACCAGATATTGAGAGTGTTACTGTGAACATTAAACAGCAAATCCATGATGTTTTCAATGTGAGTGAAAATGAGACGCCAACTAATACCTTGGGCAATGAGGGCGAAGGCGATGACCATCGCCAGGCTATGGAGCAGGCCAAGGAAATTAATGCCGAACTCGGTCATTTTTTATTGAAAACCCCCGGGTCAAAATAGGTCACCCGGGGGCAAAGTTGGTCGGATCAGGAGAGGAAACCCTAGATGATGATGAGATAACCGCTGACATCGATGATGATGATGATGATGATGATGAAGATGGTGTGGTTACCGAGGTGAAAACAAAATCCCAGCGGCAGGGAAAGACCTTTAAAACACTACCATTAGCAACAGACTCGAGCAACGAGACCTCCAAGATTGTAAGCTTCTCTCTTCTCGAAGAAAAGGAGAGAGGCGAGGAAGACGCCCGAGCTTTGCGAACCTACACAAGATTAAACCGCACTCGTTTGACCCTATCCACCAGATTGCAGGAAAAGAACCAAAATGATGCATTAGATACAACCACCAAAAGAAGCTACAGTGTTCCCCAGCGCTTCCGTGTTCGCTCAACCACACCCACACCTTCGGCAACAGAAAATAGTGAAGAAGTCGATGAAGAAACGAACGAGAAACCACTGAAAGAATTATCCACCAGTTCCCAAAGAACCACCACCAGAAGAGTGTTCACCCCCAGAAGACCTGTCAATGCAGTGGAGCAGCCAAATTCTTCTGATACCCGTAAGTTTTTAATTTTTGTTTTGCATTTGTATTTATAAAACATTTTTAGCAGTAAAAAAATTGTTGTTTTTTTTTTGTAATTATTATATTAAATTCCGTTACTAAAAACAAAAGTTTTTGATAAACAATTTTTGAATGAACAAAATTAAAAAAAATGTTTGATAACTATATGCAAATTTATTATTGCAACAAAAGTGTGGAACAAGCAAACTAATTAAAACACTTTTAATGTATTTTAGATAACGACAACGAAGATGATTTAATGGTGGAATCAACGACAAGACGCACCTTTGCTGGTTTAAATAGATTAAGAGGCAGGGGAAGCACCACCACAACCACCGCCACTGAGGAAGCCACGGATTCAACCACCGAGGCTGCAACCACAAAAGGCAGAAGCACAAGACAACCTTATGTGGGCATCAATCGCAAAGTTACGACTTCTACCACAACTGAAAAGCCAGAGGAAAGTGAAAGTAAGGAAAATGAAGATGCAAATGAAGAATCAACCGAGGCCGCAATTACATCAGCCAAAAGCACAAGGCAACCATATATCGGCATAAATCGAAGGTTCTCAACTTCGACAACCACAACATCCACAGAAAAGCCAGCGGAAAACGAAGTTGAAAATGACGATGAAGAATCAACCACCTTAATTTCTGAGAAGCAGGTAAACAACGATATTGAAGAAAATAAGGTGGAAATTAAAAAAACGGAGGCAAAAACAGAGAAGAAAGCTTCCGAAGAGGTTGAAGACAGCTCCGAAGAACCCGAATTGGAGGCCCATATAGACGATGACAATGAGATTCCGCTGCAAGAGAGTAGTTCTAGTACAGAAGCCACATCAACAACAACAACGACGACCACTATTAAGCCAGCGAGCAGCACAACACGTCGGCAGTTGGTAATTCGTCGCCGTTTTAATGGCACCATTATAACAACAACAACTGGTGCCCCAGTTGCCGATGATAATCTGGAAAATGAGATCGATCCAAATGATACGGAGAGCTCAACACCAAAAGCGGTAACAACAACTCCACCAAGGCGGCAACTTTTGATACGCCGACGTTTCAATGCGACGACGACGACGACCGCAAATCCCAGTGCCGACAATGAAATAGATCAAGGCGAGGTAGTTACAGCGAAAACAGTAACAACAACCACACGACGAACGCTTCTATCACGTCGCCGTTTCAATGCGACAGCAGCCATCCCAACAATAAGCACGACGGGATCAACGAACGGCGACGAGATAAGCACACGTCGCCCGTACGCGGCCTTGAACCGCTCACGTAATCGCTTCACAACAACACGAACAACAACCACCGACGGTGGGGTTAATGACGACAGCGACAACGATGATGATGGTGATGATAAGGAAGAAGAGCAGGTGGCACCGCCACGTGCTGTCTTTCTTCAAACAAACCGCCATCGAGCTCTCCTACCCACTCTTGAAGAAGGCGAGGAGGTACCGGCACGCAAACCACCCAACTTTGCAGGTCGTCGCACTACCGCAACACCACTGAGAATCAGCTCCAGTACACGCCGCAATCTTGTGGCGATCAATAGAAATTTGTACCACCGGGCGGAGTCTGATGATGAGCAGGATCAGGATCAGGATGATGAGGAACCCCAAGAAGAAGAAGAGGATGAAAACGAGGAAGGGGTGGATGATCAAGAAGAATCTTTAGATTCTCAAGTCACAAGCACCACTGCACGTTCACGACTAAGTCAACTGCTTGCCAACAGGCAAAGACAACCACTCAGGACAACCACCCAAAAAACGACCGAGACAAAAACAACTGACTTGGACAACGAAGAGGATGGGAAAGAAAAGGATGAAGAAGATGACGATAGCTCCGTTGAGGTATCGAACACTAACCACACACTAAACAAGAACAATACTTTGGGGGGAGGCACCACTAACATTAACAATCTTACTAACCGTAGCACCGCACTGAATGTAGCTAGTCAACGTAGTAACAGCACCGTAGCCAATTATATTAATCGATTCAAGTCAAACAGTTACACAAACAACAACAAACCAGTCACAGTCAAAGCTAATTTTAAGGCAGAGAGTTCAGATAATGATAACGATGATGATGGAGATGATAATGATAATGATAACGATAATGATAACGATGATGATAATAATGATGCTAGTCTAGAAAGTGAGGGGGAGAAGAAAGCGAATGGGGCTGGTTTGAATGCCTTAGGTAATGATGTTAATTCCACACGACGCTTTCAGAATCGTTATCAATTGAGCCGCACCAGAGGCAGCACCACCACCACCACTACCAACACCACAGCAACAACCACACAAGAACAACCCCCAAAATCAACAGCAACAACAACCACCGCCAGACGATTGGCCTTTGGGGGCCGTCAACGCGCCCAGGTAACTAAACTAACCCTAGTCGATGAGCAGACTGAAGAGACCGAGACTAAGGGTGATGCCCACCAAGAAGAAGAAGAAGAAGGAAAGGAGGAAGAAGAAGACTCCACAGCAAGCTCAACAACAACAACAACCACCAGCAGACCAACACCAAAGCGCATACGTGTGCTAAAATTCCGCAGACCCTTGAATAGCAATAGCAATAATAGTACCACAGTAGATAGCACCACTAATAGCGCCACTGACACTAACCCAGACAGGAACAACAACAACACAACCACACCAACAACAACAATAAGTCAAAGCATCAACTCCACTAGCACCACCGGCAACAAGCGTTTCCGCAAGATTGTGCGCAAATTGAGGCCTGTCGACTCAACTACCGCGGCCAGTGTGGATAATTCCGATGAAACCACCCGTAAACCTTTCGTTCCCAGCCACACCAGATTCACGGATCAGGACAATGATCTCGTGAATCTTCGCCAGCGGATCAAAGAGCAGCAGGTACGAGGTGAGCCACAGGATGGAGTGATCAGCAATCGATTTAAGACCTTGGGTCAGAAGGACGATCAGGATGTTTCGGAATTGCAAAAAGTTAAGGGAGAAAGTGAAGGCCGAGCAGGCGCGGGGAGATGGTGAACAAGGCGTGATTAACGATCGTCTGAAAAAGCTGCTAGCGGAGAAAGCCACCACCAGCAGCAGCAGCAGTAACACTCGCCGCGATGAAGAATCTTCGCCCGAAGACGACTCTTCATCTGGCGTTTCCCTCGCCAAAGCCCTTCTTCAAACGCAAGCTTGTGGCCCGTAGACCATATACACCACCCTCGGCCAGTGGTGGCACCACCAAGGCACCACTTGCATTCAGCACCACCCGACCCACAGCGAAGTTCGTGCGCAAGAAGAACGGCCGCTTCGATCCCTTCAACTCGAGTGTTCGCAATCGTGGCGAGGGCTTTGTGAGAAGCGATCCACGGGGGTCCCGATTGCCAGGAGCCGATCGCTTTAAGTCTCAGGGAAATGGCGAGGATGGCGAGGAGCTGGAAGAACGGCGTGAACAACCAGTGCAGAATCAGTTTGCCACCACTCTGCGCAGACCTTTTGTGCCCAAGACGCGACCTGTGTTGGAAAAATCGAAGCCACAGCAGGAAGAAGAGGCAGAGGAGAGCGAAGAGGAGGACGATGAGGAGGAGGAGGATTCCGAGGAAGAGGGTGATGAAGAGGAGGATGAAGACGACGCAGAGGAGGAGAAGGAGCCTGTTGAGAAGGAGGAGGAAGATAATGCCCAGGACAAGCCCAAGTTCAATTCCCCATACAGGCCCAAGGATAACCGAGCTCCACCGGGCAGTCGTCCCAACTTTGGAGCCACCGGAAGTGCTGGCAACGCCGCACCACAAGCACCCACCGCCCCCGGCAATGTGCCCTTCAATCCACGCAATCGTCCATCAAGTTCCACGAATGCCAATCGCTTCGGCAGCACAAAGCGACCCCGAGTGATCAACCGACCGCCAGGAGTGGCCTCACCCAACTTAACGCTGAAGCCCGTGGCCGTGGATTACGAGCGCACTACACCGCTGACACCACTAAAACCGGCACCATTTATACCCAGTAATAACAGGAGCTACGAGAGGAAGTACACGGGTCCCTCCACAGAGGCCAGCGAAACTGCCAGCGAGAATTCGCTGATAGAAGACCTGAATATCGATGCACTGAATGCGAGGAACAAGAAGATCTTTGACAAGCACAGCAAGAAGCATCCGGCCCTGAAGCCCAAGGTGGTTAAGGTGGAATCGGAGACGGGAACGGAGGTGGAAAGCGGTAGTACAGAGGTGGCGGTGGAAGAAGAGACCACCGAGGAGCAGGGCTTTGTGACCACCACACCCAGTACACCACCACCATCACCAGCACCACCCAGCACACCACAGTCAGACACAGCCACAGAACCCACCACCAACACGCCACCAGAAACAGAAACCGAAACTGTAACCGAAACTGAAACAGCGACCAATGCTAATGAAGCCACTTCCATCAATTCACAGGATCAAACCATCTCGAGCACCACTCAAGCACCGCCGCCGGCCACCACATTGCTGCATGTGTTCACCCTAATCGAGGGCGAGGGCCAGCAGGAGGAGGAGCCGACGACGAGAAGGCCGCCGCCAACGTCGGCCCAACGACTCCATCCCACCATTCAAACGGAGGTGGTGCCCAAGCACAAGCTGATCGAGATCAATCGCATTGTGGAGATCAACTCCAAGCAGGCCAAGGCCGCTCAGCGCAAGTCGAAGGCAAATCAAGACTTTGGCACACTGCGCGTGGAGTCGCTGCCTCATGTGGAGCAGCTGGGCGAGATCAGTGTGGTGAAGTATGTGCATCTGGTGGACGGCAGTGACATTCAGATCAACGATGGCCACAGCACAGTGGCCGATTACACTCCCACCGAACCCAGCATCTCGTCAGCCTCAGCTGCTGCCTCCGCACCTGTAAGGAATTCAGTACCCGAAGCCGAAGAAGGAGGAGGTGACACCACCGATCGCAGTGGCAAGTCCCTGGTGCCCGAAGTTTTAACTGCTGCTTTGGAGACCTCAACCATTTCGCTGGAGGGACTATTCGATTCGGCTCGCAAGGGCAAACAACTGAACAGCAATAGCATTGTCGGCGAAACGGAGGAGAGCACCACCATCAGCAGTAGCAGTGGCAGCGACACCACCTCCACTACACCGGCACCCACTTACGTAAGACCCATTGTACCCCTCCTACGACCCGAGTCGAATGAGTCTTCGCCCCTGGTCATTTCGATAGCCAATCTCGATCAGGTGATACTCAGCAAGGTGCAAAAGTCGCTGGCCGAGAACAGTCGAGAAACCACTGTGGCACCCGAAGTTGCCAGCGACTCGAATTCGGCCTTTTCAGTACGCCAGCCGCTGGTGGTGCAGGCCCCTAACACTCTAGATCAAACCATCAATGGTGCTATTAGTGTGAAAACTGAAACAGTTGTACTTCAAGCAACAACCACTGGGCCAGAAGACGATCAGGTCCCTGCTGAAGAAACCACAATGTTTGACATTGAAAGCGCCACAGAGTCACAAGTTAATACACAAGCAACAACACCCTCTAAAACTGAAACACTAACAGCCATGCCAATTGGTGCTGTTATTATGGGTCAGCTTGGTCTAAACACACAAACAACAATCACCGCAGATAATAACAGCCAACAAAATAATACTCAAACAACAAGCACAATTAGCTCCGAAGCTATTGGTGGAAACACAACAACAACAACCACCGCAGACAACAACCACCAAGAAAATACTCAAACAACAAGCACCAGTGGCGCTATTAGTTCCCAAGTCATTGGTAGTAACAACAACCTGAGCACACAAACAATAGTCACAAACAATGGTCCCGAAAATACCCAAACAACTACCACAATTAGTGGGGCTATTGGTGGCAACATTGATCTGAACACACAAACAACAACCACTCAAAACACAACCACCACTGTGGGCAGAAAAGTTAGCGAGGCAGTTAGCTTTAGTTCCGAGACGCATGTTGTGCATCGCAAAAAGACGGGGCGCAAGGGGCGTGGCCGACGCCTGCGCAAGACAACAACGACAACAACAACCACCACAGAGACGCCAACCACGGTGGAAGCGACATTTGATGACACCACAACAGTGTTACCGGAATAGGTCACAAAAACCCAAAAAGAAAAAAAAACAAAAAACAGAGAAATTCAGCGTAGTTAGTTATTTCTAGTCTTAGCCCTTATCCAGAAAAGAGAATCTTCTGCAAGCTTAACCCTTTTGTTGCCGAACTGTAGATAATTGGCTGCGTTGCTTTGGCTTTACAACAACAACGGCAAACAAAATGAAGTAAACAACCATTTCGGCTGCTTAAATACTCTTTCCAAATTTTCCAGTGCTGCTGCTTTTAATTTGAATACCCTACTATATATATATATATATTTTTTTTTTGCTATGTAAATTATTTAAACAATTCGTATTCTTCAAGCTGCCATACCTAAACAACAACAACACATACAAACATACACATACACATCCACTCACACACATTCGTTCACATATGCAGATGCGAAAAGTCTTTCCTTGGTTCACAAATAAATAGAAATTCTAGAAACCTAGAAGTCTATGTCTAGACAAGCGTAAACAACGACCCACAGTGGATACAATCTTGATCAACTTGAAATAACTTTAAATGGCTTTTATACCAGGCGCAGTTCTCTATTACTATCTTCTCTTCCTTAATAATTTTTTTTCACTCTTTCCCTCTCTCTATTCGATATACTTTAAGTCTAGCTTTAGTTGTTAAATATTTATGCACAACAATAAAATAATGAACAAAAAGAAACAACCCATACAAATTATTATTGCCACAACAGAACACAAAAAACTCCCCCACCATTTAACGACCCGAAATCTGCCAATGTATATATAATACATATATATAGGAAAAGTAATTGGGAAAATCTTGTACATAAGTTCGTCAAAACATTTATTTTATAAACATATATTTTCTTGTTTTCAGTACACTCACATATTCTTTATTTCATATACATTTATAAATAGGTCTTAGTAGAAAGTTAAAATTAGTTTATTTACTTTTTGATTGGGGCTTAATAATACTAAAATAGTAATTTCTATACCTAAAAACTTTTCACGTTAGTCAATTTTATATTATTTTTTAGGTATGTGAAGTGAGGATATTTAGTTTTAAATTTTTTATGAAAATTTTAAGGGTCTTGTTATTTTTTAGAAATTTACAAATAGGTCTTAGAAGAAATTTTAATTTAATTTACATTTGTTTTGCTTGGGGCTTCAAAATACTAAAAAAAGTAATTCCTAATTTTAAAAACTCTTCACTTTAATCAGTTTTATATTTTTGTAGGTGAGGAATATTTAGTTTAAGCGTTTTTATAAAAGTCACTTATTTTAAATTTTTTTCTCATGGTTTTTAAATTGCTTGCAAGCCATTCACAAATCAGTTTCTTACCTCTTTAATTGTCTTTAATTTGCAAAAATTACTCTAAATAATCGGCATTTATTTCTACAGTTTCTTGTAAATTAACTGACATATTTTTCTCCAATACCAAAGGTTACAGAAAATTATTGTTCAATTCTTCTGCATGTCTTGAGCAATTATAAATGCATTTATTTCCCCTGCCATCTCGCTTTGCGATGCTCTTTCAAATGTCACTTGTAGAATCGCTTGTTATTTGCTTAGTCATTAGTCTGGCCTTTTTTTTGTTGCGCCTTTGTTAAATGTCAGCTTGGCTATTTTTTTGTTTTTTTGTATGAAGCGGTTATTGCCACATGCCTATTCATAAGTACATATAGTATGCACTGAGTCTGCATGTACTATGATACAAGCCCGTCTGGATAATCGGTTTCAACTTTCGATGGGTCCGCAAGATGTGCAAAGTCAGCAAGTCGGCAAAAACAGCATAAAATAAAAACGAGTTCAGCTAAAACAATGTTTCATAATCGCCAGCTAGTCAGTGCTCCTCGCAACGATAATTGCCAAAAGTCAAATCACGCGCCGCATAACAAATACGACGGCAAACTGACAAGCCGACACTAAAAAATCAGGTTGACAAAAGCGTCGTCGTCGTTAACGGTTCAACAGTTTTTCGTTTTGTTTTCGTTTTTTTGTGAAGTAGGCTCAGAGATTTTTCCTTTCAAAGTGCCCGTGAAAAATCCCATTTGAAAATAATAAAAAGCTCAAAGTACAAAGCAAACAAAAGCGCAGACAATTAAAAGAAGCCATAAAAGAAGATCAAAGGTGTTGCACTCAGGGTAACAGGCTTTTGTCATCATCAACACTTTGTTGAAGAGTGCAGACAAAACGTAAATAATAGGGAGTGTTTACACAGAAAAAGAGGTTAACGTAACGGATCTAAAGATATCATATGGGTGTGGATAGGATAGGTGTTACCACATCACAAGGCCATTTGTTATTTTCTATTTTTAAATTGGTTAATAAAAGAATTTATTTTATTTTGAGGAAGTATAAAAAGGAACTTATTGATGTAGTTTTTTAAAAAGTATTTTAAAATTTTAACGTAATTTTTTGACATTATATAAGATTGACGTGAATAAAAAATTCAAACCTCAAACCATTCATCTAGATTAATATATGTCAGGTTAAAATGTTAAAATATTTACTATATTGGAAACGAAATCTTTTTTTAAATTGTTAATTTTTTGGAAGTATAAAAAAAACCAGTTCGCTGAAGATTTTACAATTGTTTGCAAAAAACTAATGAAGAAGTAATGATACTTCATTTTAAGTTCAATAAATTCCAAGCTATTGTTTAATTAAAAAATATTTTAGTTAGTTTTATCAAAAGGCCCACCCTTCCCTCTTTTTTTTTAAATGCCCTTGAAACGCTGCTTTCCCTTGGCGCGTTCGTGTCTTTAGTCTTTCGTTTGGCCACTTTCACAACACTTCCCATTGAGAAGCCAGAAAATCCGAAGACGACGCCCTGCACGCATCATCAGTCTCAGTCTCAGTCCCATCGAGCTGACCAACTACTGGCTTGCACAATATTTAATTTAAAGCCCAACCAGTTTGCAGTGGCCAAAAAAACAAAAACCGAAAACAAGCAAACAAGCAAACCGCGTGCGCATCTGCCAAAGAGGAAAAAAATTCAAGAGGGGGATTGGGATTCGGGGGAATTTGGATTATGCAATCACATTGGCATGCAGTTATTGGCTTGCCAAATACCATAAATACCAGGCAGATAAACAGGCTTCGATCTGCGAATCGAAGAAGCCCATCAGCGTTATGTAAATACCCCACCCCTCCTCCCTTTCCATCTCGGTCCATTCATATATTCATTGTTTTTTTGAAGGTTTTTGCGACATTGACATCAAAAATCTACTCGCCAGCAACTCTCTCTCAGCATTTTTTCCACAGTCTAACTTCTTTAAATGGAACTTACAGAGGCTACAATACTTTATTTCTAGAAAAAGATTTTCTATATATATTTTTTTAAAACATTTTATGAGGAAGTTTTTAAGGACTATTACCTGTTTTTTAATACAGTTTCAATTTTACTTATATTTTAGATATAAGAGTTCGTTTAAAAGTTAGTTTTCTAATCAAAGTTATAGAAATGTTGAAAGTTCGAAATAAATTAATATAAGCTCTAAAACACTTTAAATCTTAAACAAAATTTTACTTTATATAAAGAAGAATAAATGGAAAAACTATTTAATTACTCAGTTTTGCATAATTATAATAAGTTCCAATCATAGAAGCTGGAATGTGTAGCTGCTTTCAATGTCAACCAGATTGGTGGACAAAGCAAAACTAGCACAAAATAATAGCCGAGCAGGTAACTTGTTATTTATTTTGCACTCGAACGTCCTTCAATTAAAATGCCTGACTGCATATTTGCGGTTGTTGCTCCACTTAGCTTGGTCAACTTGATCTTGTCGAGATGACGAGAGAAAGCTCCTTTTGAAGGGTTTCTTTTCCCTTTTTTTTTAACCCCCATTCCAATAGATAAAAAACACACAAAAACACACAAACCCCAAAACAGTACTAATTTATTTAATGCTTATGTAGATTTCTTTTCTTTTTTATGTAGATTTCTTATGTATATTTTTACATGGTATTTTAAAAAATATTAATATGATTTATTATTGTTATAGAACAGCATGTAGCGCGCTTTTGAATTGTTGTTGACTGCACACACACAAATCGCCAGGAAAACGCACAAACTTTACACAGCGAGTTGCAAAAAAAAAATTATGAAAAAAAAAGAATATATATATAAATTCACTGAATGCTAAATTGAATGTTGTTTTCTGTGTAATTTCATGTACTGCGAACTATGGACTATCGACTACCGACTGACAGCTGCGCCAACCGACGACTGGCAGCGTTTCGCGGCGACCGGTGTTGAGTGTCCGCCGGCGGATTATCAACTCGCCGACTTCGTCGTTGGCAGCGGCTGAAATCACCACACAACAGCCTGCAGAACCGCCAACGACCTCCAAATACAACCGACTGCGCAGCAGACCCTCAGCAGCAGCAGCAGCAGCAACTACAACAACCGCAGCAGCAGCAGCAGTAACTACGGTTTTGCCAACAGCAACATCTGTTGCTGGCGGGAGAACCAGCAGCAACATCTATTTGAACAAGCTGAAAGGCAAGAGCGGAGCAACAGCAGCAACAGCAGCATCCGGCGAGGCAGCAACACTGACGCCAGCAACTAGCAACACCAACAGCAACATCAGCAGCAGCAACATCAGCAGCAATGACATCACACAAAAGCAACACAAGTTCCAGCCAGCCAGCTTCGCGCTGCGACGCCAATTTCAAACGCGTCGGCTGACAACCTTCGCGCCGGCGGCCAACGGCGATGAGAGCGGTAAGTACACTTGAAAAAAATATCATACCAATAACCCTATAATAAAAAAAAAACCAGGCAACGAAATAAATTTAAAAATAAATAACAAATAGCATGTATTAAAATAAATAATATCAACAATATCAAATCGGTAAGTAAGTGCCAAGCCTAAATTAAATAATGCTTAATGGAAAACAGGCTAATTAGCTAATTTAGCTAAAAGGAAATTAATTAGCAACATAGAGTTGAGCTTAAACAATGTAAATCAAATTCATATTTATCAACTAGGTATCATGTTACTTTATAAATTAAAAAAAAATGTAACTGCAAACAACAAAATTTATAAAATTTAAAATAAGCCCCCTTCCTTAAGCCTTTTAATTATTTATTTTTTTAATTATTATTAATCTTAAAAATCTTTTCTAAAATCAAACATAAAATATTTTGGCTGTGCATACGCCAAAGTATTTTCAACTGTCTCTACTCATATTTCTTAGGGTCCCTAGTCGTGTTTTATATCCAGATTATCAAATGTAAATAATAAATAAGCAAAAGAAAGCATTTCCCATTCCCTGAAAGATAATTTAATGCTTTTGGTTCATAAAAACAGTATGGTTTGTAGACCACTGAGACCCCACACTTAAAATTTATTTTGCATATAATATTTTGACAAGCCTAGAAAAAATGTCTTAATTTGAATGACACCTACAAGTTATTTGTAATGATGCAATATCTTTTTTTGGGCGAAAGACTGATGGTATAATTATTTTTATTTATTATTTTTATCTTTAATGATATATGATTGTTTTTTTTTTCGCTAGCCACCGATGTGCCTAGAACCCAAAATCCGCTATTCAAACGCCGCCTCACGCTGATTTCCACCACACCGCCGTCCGTTCGCACCACCAACGTGCCAAATTCTGGCCTGGAAACCACAACCACTTTGTTTTTAAGCGACGACGACGAGGATCAGGTGGCCAAGTCGAGCATCCACACCAGCCGCTTCAACCAAATTCCGGAGCAAGTGCGTCCGCGCGAGGACTACGAACTGGCATTGCCACCTGCACCACTAGCATCACAGCAACCACTGAAGAGCACCAGCGCCACGCCCAGCACCACCGCCAGTGCACCACTGCCAGTTATTAACCAAGGCATAAGTAAGTGGTTCAAAATGTCATTTAAATGTACATACAGCTGCGGTGAAAGTAATAGCACTTTTGAAATTTTTAATTATTTATATAATTAAAATTTCAAATTGTCCCAGATAAACTGAACAAAAATAAAATTGTTTTATTTTGTTGAGTAATAATTAAGCTTTATTAGAAAATTGAAAAAAAAATTCAGTTGTGCTTTAACAGTATGTTTTTTAAACATTTTATGTTGCCTTACTACTATTAAATATTCTGAACAACTCATTTTAATTTGAAATTTAAGTTTCATTTATTAAAATCAACTCCTAAAATAGTCAAACGATAAATATTATTATTTGCATATTTCAAATAATTAAAATCAAAGGGAAAAATATTGAAATTGATTATAAAATACTTGGATTTACTATTTTTTTTTCAGTGTGACCTTTTACATTGGTCTTTAATTTAATTTTGAGATTTTGACCGATCAGTTTTAATTGATTTTTATTCACATTCTAGGGCGCCAGTTGATACCACGCCCACGTCGGCCGCAGTCGACCACGACCACGCCCACTGTGGGCTCGTCCTTGGGTCAAGCACACCGGCTGGCCACTCCGCACCGCCCCTCTCGCGTCGCCAACAGAGTCGTCGTCGTCCGCACAAATACATCGAGGTCTACAGTCGTCCGCCGAGCAAATCGGCCGTACTAACGGCCACCTCGAGCAGTCAACTGCTGGAGGAGCCATTCCCGGCGGTGGGTGTGAATCAGGTGGCCCAACGGAGACGCAGCGGCGGCATTGGACCCAACAAAAGCGATGCCACCAACACCAAGGTCATCGTCCATGGACGCGGCATCATCGAGTGCCGGGCGCAGGGCAATTTCCCGCATCCCCTCAACTGCCGGAAGTTCATTTCGTGCGCCAAATTCGAGGAGACCGGCGGCATTGTGGGATGGGAGTACACCTGCCCCAAGGGTTTGGCCTACGATGGCATTGGCGGGATGTGCACCTGGTCGCCATCGGATCAGCCCTGCCGGGACTAGACTGATAAAACCATATCCCCAAATCTAAATCCATTCATAAACCCACCCAACGTTCATCTGAAAACCCCTTACCCATTTACCACCATGTTGTATATGTTTTTCCCCCAATTTCCCACAATTTGTGATTAGTTCTGCTGCTGCTGCTTCTGGTCAACCAACGACCAAGGTCATTATGGATGCAAGATGGAAAGTTGAAATTCTACGTTAATTATTCGTATTTAAGCTTAGTGATATCTGAAACACCATTTTTTTTGCGCCTGCCAACTCAGTAGTAAGCAAGAAATATTATTGTCTGTAGTTCATGAACCACACCCATATATATAGCGCCATATATATGTGGTTGTGCGTGTGTATGCTGTATACCATAATGGATAATATGCTTTCTTTATCAAATAAACATATCGTGTAATCCAAATGTTTTGCGTTCGATTTATGCGGTTGCCTTGGGTAAAAGTGAAATATGTAGTATATATAAATTAAATGTAATCTGTTTATAATTCAACCACTTAGGATATTTAGTTAGCATACAGTAAATACAGTTAGTTAGAATAAACGACATAATTTCGCCAGCCGCAGAAAAACGACATAATTTCGCCAGAAAAAAAGCAAAATACCAAAACAAAATAAATTTTTTCTCAATCGAACGGGGATTGACAGTACAGGTTGCCAGCTGTTCAAAACAGCAAATGTTATGGCTATGCGTCTTATTTTAACAAAGTTACAACAAATGGACTCTTTAGGATTTTGTTTTTATAACAAGTCCAAAATACAAAAAAAAAAACACCCGAAAAATCAGTTTTTTTTTTTTACCCTGGAAAGTAATAGTCAAAGGATGGAATGTCATACATCGCTGAATTCGTCACTAAATTTCCAATCAAATGGCATTCACAGTTAAAATTTTTCAGATTTTGAAATTTTCTCAAAACATGATGATGTACCCCCTTATCAAAAATGCGAAAATTGGTCATAACGTTAATTCTTCAAAAGTCTATTTTGAAAAATCGGTTTTTCTTATTAAAACCAAATAAATAGCTCTAAGCCGATTTTTTATGGGTAGTATAGGTTGCCAGCTATCCAAAACAGTCACTCTTATGGCTCTACCTCTAATTTTGGCCAAGTTACAACAAAACGACGCTTTAGGAATTTTTTATTTGTCAAATCTCCGAGAGCTCAAAAAAAACACCTAAAATATCGGTTTTTGTATCAAAACCTTGGGAAAAAATGGTCACCAGATGGAATGTCATACATCGGCGAATTCGTCATTAAATTGCCAATCAAATGACATTCTCAGTTAAAAATTTTCAGATTTTGAAATTTTCGTAATAAATGATGATGTACCCCCTTATCAAAAATGCGAAAATTGGCCATAAAATTAAATTTTCAAAAATTCGATTTTAAAAATCGCTTGTTGTATCAAAACGAAATAAGCTTTTCTAAACCGATTGTGGATGGGTAGTATAGGTTGCCAGATGTACAAAACAGTGACTCTTATGGCTATACGTCTAGTTTTGGACAAGTTACAACAAAATGACTCTTTAGTTTTTTGTTTTTTGACAAGTCTTCAAAAACCCAAAAATACTATCTATAAGATATCTTCTAGAAGTAAACACAACTCCTTTTATTTTTATTTTTAAAAAAGCAACCATTTTTTATTGCGAGGTAAAAACAAGTTTAATTTGGACTGGATTTTCTTAGCTAACCAATGACTATATAATTTTTAATTATTTTAAAAATGCAAAGGTTTTTTTATTTTGTGAATTAAAAAACGAAGCGTATTACAGATAGTGGATGGTGTGGTGGTGCAGCTCTGCGCTGGATGGGGATGGGCTAAGTGGTTCGCTCGCGTGAGGGGTGTGCGATCTGGTTGTCATCTAGCCAGCACTAGCGAACTAGTTCTAGTTCTAGTGGTGGCGGTTTGCCTGCCCGGCGGCGGAGGCAGAGGACTGCCTCCAGGGCTGATGCACCTGGTGGTAGCCGGACTGGGTCTGGGCGGGAGTGCTGCGACCGAAGGGGCTCTTGGAGTTCACCTGCAGCATGTAGTCGCCCTGCAGATCGAAGTCGGTGGCAATGCCCATGTAGGCCCGCTTGCCATAGCCCTTGTTCTGCTTGTACTCCTGGTACGAGCTGGCGGCCACGGCGGGGAAGTTCCTCTCGTTACCCGGACGCACTGACTCGGCAAAGTAGCGGGTGGCACGCATGGCCGCCTCCACCACATTGTCGGCACCGGGCACTCCGGTCGAGGGTCCATTGGGATAGAAGTCCACGTTGGCCAGTCGCTCGCCGGTGCCCATGCCGTAGGCGGAGGTGTGAATGGCGTCCACAAAGTCAGCATCGCCACGAGCCAACCCAGTCAGCTTCTGCTCCGGCTTGCCATAGATTTTCGAGGCGTCGAGGGCGGTGATGCGGCGCAACTTGTGTCCCGTCTGGCGGGTGTACTGCCGTCCAGCCACGCCGGCCACATGGGCAGCCGGTCCGGAGCCAATCAAATGGATGATCTCCTGGGGCACATTCACAGCATTGGTCAGCTCAACCAGACAGTTGCCCAGAATCTCGCCCAGGCGCTCAATGTTCAGGGTGGCGTACTGCTCGAAGTTCTCGATGGCATCGCCCAGCTGGATGACAATGAGGTCACCAGTTTTGGCATCATCCTGCTCACCATTCTGCTTCCTGCCGTGCGATTGCTGCTGCTCCTCGCTGCTGCTCTTTTGTTGCTGCTCCTCGGATGAGGAATCGGTGGTGGGATAGGGCTGGAGGTTGTAGCGCTGCTGATAGGCATTCACCAGCTTCCTGGTGGCCTTGTGCACCTGCGAGTTGCTCTGGGGCAGGCCCTGGATGAAAATGGTGACCTCGTCGTCGCCGAACTTCTGCTGGCGCTTCACCGTCTCCACCAGGCTGTTCAAGTTGAACTCGATCTTCTGGCCGCGTTCGCCCACAATGTAGCCCTTGATCTGGCTGGGCTCGGGTGTATAGTCGGGCTTGAAGACACGATTGAACTGGGACAAATGGTCTGGGGATTTCCCAAGAAATTACTATACAGGCTTTGCGGGAGTTAAGGCCAACTTACAGAGCTTGTCCAGCAGTGTGGCACCCTCCTCCAGGCTCATCTCCTGCAGCTTCTTCAGGCTAACCTGGTTCAGTGCCGGCAGATCCTCGATTTCCCGGGGGCTCACCCAATTGCTGGGCTGCTGCACATTGTCCAGGGAGTTGGAGCGGCCACCGGAGTGGGGACCAGCCATGGCCACTGCCACAAGGCAGGCCAGGAGGCAAAGGCTGCGCAGAGGATTCATTGTGACTTCCAAGTTCGACTGTTTCAGACACCGTACCAAGTTGTACTGCATGCTTAAAGCGGCAATGCGATGGCTTTTTATACCCCCTTCTAGGCACAAACTATAGTATAGTGCATGCGCCGGAAGCAATTGATTCAGCAAACGATTTCTGGATCAGCACAAATATTCGATTTCGTCGAGTCAGGGCTTTTGCAACACTTCTGATGAGCTCCATTATTTTTCCCTCGCATAAACACAGCATATATTATGATTGGGAAACTTCTTTGTGCAGCACTTACATAATGTAAACAAAAGGGGGTCTGTTTTTAAAAGGGGGCTTGACAAAATCCACGACTTGAACTCATGCTGGGGTCAAGCTTTTTGTTTATTAAAAAATACTCAAGCAATTTAACAGTCTTTTATAGTAAGTCATAAGGGTTAAAATAATTAATTTCAAAGTGCTAGACTCTTCTCTTATTAAGGCACAACCTTTTCAAATATAGAAACTTATTAAAACACTTATGAAAACTGTTTTAAAATTTTGATCACTTGACTGGATTTTTGTAGACTCCAAAAAACTATTTATTAAAATGATCTAGAACGAGAACAAATTCAATAAAATATATTTTTATGACAAGCCCTTAAAAAATTTATAAAACATTTTGTAAATTTAATTTATTAGTTGTAGACATTTCAACAAGATTTATTGGCATTGCTAGAGAATATTAAAAAGTCCAAAAATAGTGAAATTAATATATATAAGCAACAGCGAGAAATGGGTTCATATATTAATTGCAAAATATTTAATACAATAAAAAGACAATGATATTTGTGCATTTTTTAATTTAATTATTATTATATGTATATATACAAAATATCTATAAAGAAAACATTATAAATATAAACCAATTGACAATTCAGACATTTCAAATATATCTGTGTGAAAAATGTAAAGTACAAGAACAAAGAGTCATCTCTGACATAGTAAACTACATGTGCTCCTGTCATAGATTTCTAAAGTCCATTATAAAATGTTTAATTATATGTAAACTTGTACTATCTGGCCTGGAAACTAAAAACATTCGACACTCCACACTTTCCGTATCAACAATAAAAATCTGGAATCAATGAACTGCGATTGGCCTTGAATTGAAAATGGAAAATTAAAATGCAAAAATAAAGTTAAATTAAATTTTAAAAAAATATATAAAAAAGAAATTGGGGCAATACATTAAAGAGTGCTTAAAAATAATTGGTTCAATTATACAATTTGATAGATATTTAATGTGTGTTTAAACAAAATCCGGTGGCAAACAAACTAAAGTACAATGTTGCAATCAGCGGAACCTACAAAGTGATTACAAATTGAAATAATCAGGCAGCCGGTGCAGGTGCCAAGTCATCAGTGGGGTCAGCTAGAGGTAAGCCCGTGCCGACTTTGTATATATTGATATTCTATAGTATTTATTCCGATTCCGATTCCCAGGCCCCAAAAACCCTTGCTCAGCAGAAGTCGCTTAAAGCCGATTAAGCGGAAAAAGAAAGAGAGAGTCTGGAAATGGGAAATGGCAATGGCAACGACAACGGGGTATATAAGCCACCCTTGGCTGTTTGGAAAGTCAGTTCAACTCGCTCAGTGTTGAAGTCGCATCCGATCCCGAATCCGAACCGAAACCATGAATCCCATGAAAGTGCTGAGCCTTTTGGCTTGCCTGGCGGTCGCCGTCATGGCCAAGCCCAATGGCCGACAGGACAACTCCGTCAACCAGGCCATGAAGCCATCGCAGTGGCTGTCCGGATCCCAGCTGGAGGCCATTCCCGCCGTCGACGACCTCACCATTGAGCGTCTGGAGAACATGAACCTGGAGCGTGGCGCCGAGCTTCTGCAGCAAGTTTGTAAGTGGAATAAAAAAATATAGTAAGCCCTTTTCAATTCTCTCGAGGTTTTAGAACTTTCTAAGGTCATAACTACTTAGAATTCCAAATCTATTTATATAAAAAAACATTTGAATCCTGTAATCCTTTAACAGTTTTTCGAAGTTTTCTTATATTTCTAAAAAACAAAACCAATTATTAAATACACTTAACATTTATCAAATTTAATCTGTGGAATATTACACAAAAATGTAAGAAACTTCCCAAGCTCGTTTTGTTAAATATTTAAAAATATTATAGTATATTTAAAATAATAAATAACTTAAATATAATTTATTCGCACAAAAATGTTGGACAATTTAAAAAATTCTGGGCCTAAATTAATATTGATTGGAAACCGTTTTTCAGACCACCTGTCGCAGATCCACCACAACGTGGAGCCCAGCTTCGTGCCCAGCGGCATCCAGGCGTACGTGCCCCAAGCCAATGGCCAGAAGATCGTGGCCCCCCTGAGCGAGATGATCCAGCGGCTGAAGCAGAAGCAGACCTTCGGCGACGACGAGGTGACCATCATTGTGACCGGAATGCCCCAGACCACCGAGACGGTGAAGAAGGCGACCCGCAAGCTGGTGCAGGCCTACATGCAGCGCTACAACCTGCAGCAGCAGCGCCAGCATGGCAAGAACAACCAGAACAACCAGGACTATCAGGATCAGAGTGGCGAGCAGAAGAACCATCAGCGCACCAGCAGCGAGGAGGACTCCAGCGAGGAGGTGAAGAACGCCAAGACCCAGAGCGGCGACATCATTGTGATCGATCTGGGCTCCAAGCTGACCAACTACCAGCGCTATGCCATGCTCGATGTGGAGAAGACCGGTGCCAAGATCGGCAAGTGGATTGTGCAGATGGTGAATGAGCTGGACATGCCCTTCGACACGATCCATTTGATTGGCCAGAATGTGGGTGCCCATGTGGCCGGTGCTGCTGCCCAGGAGTTCACCCGCCTGACCGGACACAAGCTGCGTCGCGTCACCGGTCTGGATCCCTCCAAGATTGTGGCCAAGAGCCAGAACACCCTGACCGGATTGGCCCGCGGCGATGCCGAGTTCGTGGATGCCATCCACACCTCTGTCTATGGCATGGGCACCCCCATCCGCTCCGGCGATGTGGACTTCTATCCCAATGGACCCGCGGCCGGAGTGCCCGGTGCCAGCAACGTGGTGGAGGCGGCCATGCGTGCCACCCGCTACTTCGCGGAGTCAGTGCGTCCGGGTAACGAGAGGAGCTTCCCCGCCGTGCCGGCCAACTCGCTGCAGCAGTACAAGCAGAACGATGGCTTCGGCAAGCGGGCCTACATGGGCATCGACACCGCCCACGACCTGGAGGGCGACTACATCCTGCAGGTCAACCCCAAGAGCCCCTTCGGTCGCAATGCCCCTGCCCAGAAGCAGAGCAACTACCATGGTGTCCATCAGGCGTGGAACAGCCACAGCAACAGCCAGGACAACAAGGACTATTAGTAAGGTGACAGCAAACAACCAAACAACAACCAAAACAACCAAAACAACCAAACAACCAGAACAACCACACACACACAACGACGCTTCAGGCGAAGCACTGTAGTCCCTAAGTTCGAAACCCAAATTGGCCCTTTCCTGAGTTCACTATGTTAACTATGTAACGACCAGATCGCTAAATTCAACTCGCAAATAAACGCTTGATAAACAGCTTAAAAATAACACTCAAATGTATTCTTTTTTCGGGGGTTTTGAGCACTGTTATCTAGAAATTTTGGGAATTTATAAGAACACTAACAAAAAAAACCTTAATATTTTCAATATTTTATTATTAAGAATAATTCCTAAACAACCAGAAACCCCTTAAAACTTGGAAAAAATAAAATGATAACAAAGGGCTTAAAAGTAACACTCAAATTTAAAGTGATTTCAGGGGGCTTGGGGACTATTTTCAATATTTTATTAAGAAAGAAACCAGAAACTCTTAAAAAACTTGGCAAAGTATAAACGTAATAATGGGCTTAAAAATAACATACAAACTTAAAGGGATTTCGGGAATTTATTGGGACCTAAATCGTTTATTGAGCTAAATAACAATCAAACTATTATGTAAATTATTGTTGTGTTTTTATAATGTTACGCATTTCAAATGTGTTTCAAAATAATTAAAAATGGTGTACTCATATTTTGAAGGTATAATATTAATCTGTTATGAGCTGATTTGAATTATCTGAAAAACACCGATTATATATAATTTATAAACAATTTTAATAGTTTACCGTACCTTGTTAATTTAAATGAAAAAACAAATAATGGTAAATGTACTTAAAAGTATGGATTAAATGTTACAAAACCCTAGACCCAAATATAAAAGTCGAGATTGTAAATTGGTTTTGTAAACTTAGATTTATTTTATTGTTGTATGTGTTCTTGTGGTGTCGAGTTGTGAGCCTGTCAACCGGTGGCTTTGCCCCAGATTAGAAAATAATTTCTTTAGAGTGATTAGGGAGCGATTTCGCAATGTCAATAAACCTCAACCTGAAGCAATAACAACTAGAAATACAGCCAAGAGTTTAGGATTTGCTTATTTATGTAATTTCGTTCTATTTATGTTACTTTGTGGTTTTGTGGGTTCTGTGATTTTTCGCTTTTTTCACTGGTTTAGTTAAGTGCACATTCCGAATTGTTAGAAATATTCATTCTATAATACGTACTTGTTTGTAGCTCTAGCAGAGATCAATGCAAAATATGTTTGAAACGAAACAGGCGAGCCGTTTGGCCCCAAAAAATTGGTATAAGCGCAGGCCAAAGTGTCTTAAACATTAACTACAGTCTTTCTTAAGATACCCAATCGCTATCTTTATGTACATCCCTCACATGTGTGTACATTCTTTCATATACTATATGCTATATATATATATATTTTTTTCTGCATTGGTATATACACAATAATCGCTTGTTTAAAATTAGTTTTGATTTATCTTTTTTATAACAATTTCATTGTTTCGATTTTGTTTTCTGTGAGTGGAAGCAGTTTTCGCTTTTTCATTTTGAATATTTGGTTTCCCAGCTACTTTAACTACGTTCATAAATATTCCTATATCATATCCATATTCAATTTAATTTGTATTAGCTTTGAGACCGAACTAAAGCACAAGGCATTTTGCCGTTTATTTAAAATGTTTATCAAACGTTTTTGAATTCGGTTTTTTTTTTATTAATATATATAGTATATATTTATTTATCTATATATAGATCGTTTGGTGCGCTCTACAGTGCAAAATATTTGCTCAATTATAAAATTGTTTCACAGTTGGTTAAATCTTTACAACAGAACCAAAGCCAAGATAAGTTGGAACGATATAGTCGCGAATCTGGACTATTGGAGATCGCTTACTTTCGACTTATAATTTAATGTAAAAAAATAAATTAAAATATATAAATAGTATTTTAAATCAATAATATTGATATTACATATATTATATGTATGGAAAATATAAAATAAATCTATATTCCTTCAAGTAACATAGAAAAACGTATATATACCAATTTTATATAAAGTTTAAAGCTATTTTTATTTAAGTTAAAAGACCATCGGACATTTTGCAAAGAAAAACATTTTATTTAGTACTCGGTAAGGGATCTCTTTCTGATTTTTCTTCATTTCTCAGATGCATTTGTGGCTCCAAGCAAACTGTATGCTATATATCTGAATCTGAATCATCCAGTTGCTGTAACTCATATGGCGTGTTTAACTAGGCAAAATACAATTGGGTTTTTTCTTTTTTGTTTTTTTTTTGTCTACGAGTTCAGCAAATTCATGATGGTTAATAACTGGCATGGTGTTTCGTGTGGTTTATGGTAAATCCTTACAATGTCCGTTCAATTGAATTTGTATCACAGCAATATATTTGTTTTGGTTTATATTTATAATACGTGTATATAATATATACTATATAATTGTGAACTGGGAGAAGCAGAGCGATGAGCAATAAATCAAAGTGGCTGTACGATTATTTCACTCTCAGGCATTTTTGTTTATGTATGGCTGCGGTCAAAATAATAGTAGTTTGACTATGCAAAGTGCTCAAAAACATAGAATAATATTTTTTTTTTTTCATTTATTATACTAACCATATAACAAAATGAGGTTTGAAAAATCTTCAACATTGTTAATATTCTTAGTAACAGTAGGATATAGTTAAAATTACATAAAAATAATATACCAAAAATATGTTATTTTTCAAGGATCACTAATTAGTAATTCCTTAAAAATAATATTTCCATATTTTATATCAAATGATTTTAAAATAATTTAAGCAAATAACAATATACATTCTCACTCACCTGCAAATTGGAATACAAATGCTTTTATTATCTGATCTTTTTCTTAATCACAAATCTAAAGCAATTCTTTTATATATTACACCTGTTATAAATTTGGATTTTTAAGTTTTTCCCATTTAGATCATAGCATTAGCTTCATGAAAATATAAAATGTAAATACGAATTTTAAAATATTAAACATTTGATAAATATGAACTTTTATGTATGCCCCACTTAGTTTAGTACACAAAAAAAATATAAATAAAATGTTCCAAAGTTGCTTTTAAGCGTTTTCTCATTGCTACTTCCATAGGCTCAAAAACTACTGTCACTTAGACCGCAACAGTATGCATCATGTTGCAAGCTTTGATAGGAAACCGAAGTGAAAACGAGTGTTTCAATCCACAAGCTCTATATATATATATACGTTGATCCTAGGTATCCGATCAAACCGCCAAACGCCACAGCAACAACAACAACCTGGGTGAGAAGTGTTTACTTTTGTACTCGAATGTGCCTCAAATCCGCTTGATGGTGGGGCCGGTAAAGAAGACGGAAACTTTGCGCTTGAATCGCTCCATGGTGGGCTCGTGCTCCTCCTCGTAGTCGTCGTCATCGTCCTCCTCCTGTCGCCGACTGTGGTGCTGATTGTGATGGTAGTGGTGGCTCTGGTTGGGATTCAGATGCAGGTGATGGCCAAAGGGTTGCAGGTGATGGTGCTGCGGCGGCAGGTGCAAACGTGGCGGCGGAGGCGTTCGATGGTGCTGGCCAAAGATGATGGTGCGCGGAAAGGGCATGGCCACATCGTCGTCGTCGTCGTCCTCCACCTCCTGCTGATCATTGCCCTCCTGACCCTGACCCTGACCCTGACCCTGACCCTGACCTTGACCCTGACCTTGACCCCCACCATCCGACTCGCTGAAACCGGGATTAAGTATTATGTTCGGTATAAGCTCAATGCTGTCCCAACCATCTTGCAGTTCTTTAGGAAAAAATATATGTTATTAGTTTTTATATTAATAAATATTATATCAAAAGGCAGGAAGAGTTAGAGAGAACATGAGGAAGAGAAAGAGAGTGAGTGAGAGAGAGAGAGAGAGAGAGAGAGAAATACATATATTAGACACATTTTTAATAATTGTTCTGTACTTTACCTCTTTTTCTAGGGATTTTAATTGTTTGTGTTGCTAATGTGTGTGTATTTTTGGAAGTGTGTGTGTTTTTTTTCTGAGTGTACGTGTGCAACAGTTAAACACAAATATTTACAGGCGGCGCTTCAGCCGAGTGACACTCGAAAAAAGCGGCACTTTAGCCCCCAAGCGTTGCACAGGGCGTATGCGTAATGCAAGCAAACAACTTTGTCTCGCTAAATAAGTGTGTCTACAGCTGTGTTCAAACTAATAGTAATAAAAAATTTTTTTTTTTTTTTTGAAAGCTTATTTAGCAAGTAAGACAAACAAATATTATTAAAATTGTTATAAATTTTGATGAATTAATATAACATCTATATGTATAGTTAATTTTATAAACAATATTTTAAAACAAATACAAAATGTTAAATAATAGCAATCTTCCTACACAATTAGTTTGGATAAAAAATAAACGTTTAAAAATTGGTCCCTTTAAATAAAAGATTTTTAAAATCTAGCTTAAAATTACTCTTAAACTTCTTTCGAAATTTTTGAAAACTATGCAAATAGTTTTATGATTTTGAACACAGTTGTATATGCGCGTATATAGTAATTGTATTTATAATGTGTCTTTCTGTGTGTTTTGTGTGCATTTTCTATTGAAATCCAAGCTCAAGTGTTCTCAAAACAAAACTAAATTAAATACTCAACGAAACATTTTATACAATCCACTCTTTCAGTTTTTCAGAACATTTAATTGTCGTGCTTTTATGGATTTTATCGTTGCAAATGCAAATAACACATAAATATTCAGTAAAGTAAAGTACATACACGGTTACAACATTGATAAAGCTTTGTCTTTGGTCTAGGCATTTTACAATATTTATTTAGCAATATGTTTTTATTTATTTGTTGCAGTAAAGCATAAAATTGGCTGAGACCTTTAGACGGTTTTTGCATTGATTTCGGTTTCGTTTTCGTTTCATTGATTGATTTTTTGGCTACAAGTGCAGGCTATCACAGTTAAAGTGCTTAAAGCTTTTTGTTTTCTTTTTGGTCTAGGACTGAATTAGCATTTTGGTTTTTGTTAAAGCGGAAATTACACTTTTCATTACTTAAGGCTATAGGTTCTATTTAGGGGGGTATTAAGTAAATAAATACACGCATCTTGTACTGCGGCTCTAACACTAAAATTTCACAATCAATGTAAGCAAAGTGATTTTATATACATTTGTTATAAAATTTCAGCTGCCTTTTTTATTTGTTATGTTTTGAATGTTATTATGGTTTAAAGAGAACTATTTTTTTCTATAATAAAAACATTTTTGTGGCTAGCTTCTGATTTACCACCAAAATGTGCAACAAAATCCTACTGATTTAATGAGAGTTTACAAAACTGTTTGACCATTTTACCTAAACTATGTCTACGAATATATTACAGAACTTAATTGGACCTACATTCTTTTAAACATTATTATCAAACATAATTTGCATAATTACGGAAGCTGCTTAATGAATAACTATAAGAAAATTAATGACAATTTTGCTAATCTATTTGCCGTAATCAATATTTGTTTTTGGCCTGTAGAGCTTTACATATCAAATACATTTACGAATGCATTTCGTATGCTATTTTATTTACAGGTCACAGCAGCACAGCAGCCGCACTAAGGCTATGTACATACATACATATAGAATATATAATATTGGGACTTAAATATACATATAAACAACATCCAACGGCAAAAGCAAACATTTCACGTCCGGCTGCCAAAACATAAGAACTAAATACGATTAAACTAAAATTTGATTTTAAATATTAACAATATATAGCAGCGGTAACAACAACAACAATAACAACAGCAATGCGGCAATAACGACAACAACAACAACGACACCATATAACATCAATATAGAGTCATAACAAAACTGAACAATGCAGGTAAAAATAATGTGTGAGTTCGAATAACCGAGAAAAACTGAGAAAAGCCAAATTTGAAATTAAAAAACTACACTGGCAAAAATACGTAGTAAATCCAAATATTTTAGAACTCATAAAATACTTTTCGCTTTGATTTTACTTATTTTAAATATTTTTAAAAATTTTAATTTTAATATTTTCGGATTTTATTTTAATATCTGAAAATTAAATTAAAATTTAAGCCATATTTAACATAAGTAAAATGCTATTAAATCAAATAGGAACTAATTTTAATCTAATATTTTGTAAATCTAATTTAATATGCATTGTATTTAACATAATGATTTAAAATTTAATTCAATAGTCAAATATTTATTTTTACTATTTCATTTTTTGCCAGTGTGTTTTTCAAAAACACGCGAAAAATATGAAAAAAATATGTTAAAAAAAAGGTGAGAATTGTTGCTGATATCTCGGGAATTGTTTGCTGTTATATTCGAACTGGGAATGTTTTGGAGTTTCGGAGTTATTTTTTGGTGCTAAAGCTGGAGTTAATCGACTTATTCTGTACCCATTTGCGCCGACTGATAGCACTCCTTGGAGAGCACAATGCAGAGTCCGATCGCTAATATCACAAGGGTTCCGAGCACTATGCTGACGGCCACTATCCAAATGCGCGGATCGAAATTGTCTAGGTCGGGTTTTATAAGGCGTATGAGATCTGCTTGGTTTCGAGAGTGACAGGGACAGAGAGACACACACACACACACAAAATACGAGAGACAGAGAGATAAATAGAGAGGGGAGAGAGAGATAGATGGATAACGAAAATTACATAAAAATACAAATCGAATATACTAAACAATGAGCTATAGGTTTACACTTAGTTTAAGGTAAGCTACCAATCAAGTAACTAGAGTTGTGCCCACGGCCAGGGTTGCAACCAGTTTCAAACAAATTTGTTTTTTTTAAGAACTTTTAAGTAATATATAACAATATTAATTGTTTTAATATTTATACCATTAAATTACTTATATGTTAATTTTTAGTAAGATATTAATAACAAAAAACCATTATATTACTAATTAAATTAATATGTTTAGCTTCTAAAAATCGTTATATTTCAGTTGCAATCCTAACCATTGGGACCTTAATATATAAATGTTGACACCAATTGGAAATTAGGAATGATCAGCTACCGATTAGAAATACATTTTACACATTTAAAGTAGAATCAAAGTTTTACGAAAACAGTAGTCATAATCAACATAATCTAGCCTGAATTTGGACCTAGCCTAGCCTATCCTAATAGAGCCTAAGATCTCTAGAACTTGAATTGATTTGATTTGGTTGGGCGACAGTGCCCGGTGTACTCACCCTCTTCCTTGGTCTCCGGCAGCGTGGTCACGTTGGTGGTCACCACCTCGCCGCTGCCCAGCTCGTTGTTGGCCCATATCCGAAACTCATATGTGGTGTTGGGTGCCAGGCGATAGACCTCCATTTGACGCTAAAAGCATTTTAATTGAAATGAAAAACAAGATTGATTTAAACAAAGAAAATAAGGGCTTTTAGGTTTTAAGTCTAACCAATCGACTTGAAAGTTAACACAGAAACATACCAGGTTAGCAAAGATAATTTTAATATTTTAATTGAAATATATAAGAAAGAAAATCATGCGATAGCTTAATCATATATATTATTTTGTTTTTGGACATTTAACAAATTAAAAAAAAAAGACATTTTTAAATCTTTAACTTAATTATTTAACTAGTTCAGTTTATTCTTTTACAAAAATCATAACACTGATACAAAATGGCATAGTAAAAATAAATTCTAGTTATTGTATCGAAAATGTTATATTTTATATTTGAGTTAAATGTACAAAAACAAACATTAAATACAATGCATTTTCAACTTCATGATTATATATTAACAAATTTGAATAAATGGTGAAAATGGATTTAAGGATTTAAAATAAATACATAAAAAAAAAGTTTACAAACAATTTAATTTTTAATATGGTTTAAATTTAATTTATAAAATCTTTTCCGAAAAAAGTTAAAGTAACTATAACAAAAAAATCTAATTATTTCATATTATTCAATAACTATAAACCGAAATAAAAAAATTTAAAAGCGAAAAAAAATCGAAATTGAGTTTGGCAGCACTTGGATTTACTACGTTTCTTTTGGCAGTGTACCAGGTACCCACCACATTGAAGGCTATGTTGATGGGATCCATCCTGCTCCAGGCGTGCTCGAAACTGGCGTTCGCCGGCGGCGTTTTGTAGGACACATTGCGGTACTCCGCCGTAAAGCTGCGCACCGGATAACCCCCGGATTGGGTCTTGTTGAAGCGCCAGATGAGGAAGCCCAGTATGGTGGAGGCCTTGAAGTAGAGCTGCGACACCGGACCGGGAACCGTGCGAACGACGAGCTTGGTTCGCTGTTTCGCTAGGTACTCCACCTCTAACTCCTCCTGCTCCACTTGGGTTTCCTGCTGGGAGTCCTTGGAGTCCTTGCCGTTCTCATCCTCCACTGGTTGGGATGCTTTCACTGATAAAAAAAATGGCATATTAAAAATAATTATCTGGCTATTGAGTCCAACATTTTATAACTTATATTCAAATATTTCGGGACTAGCGCATTAAATATACGATTCATTAGCAGCAAAAAAAAATTAATAAATAGTGTGATTCAATTATTTCGCGACTAGTAAATAAAGATTCTTTTATACAAACTTGGTAAATTTAAAAAAATATATATAAAAAAAAATATATGTATATATATATATAAATATTTTAATAAATGTGAAAAATATAAGCGAATTAGCAAATAAAATCTATTCATAAAAATATATGAAAAAATATTTTAATTGAGTATTAATATCATGGATTCACAATGTTTTTTTTTTACCAGTGTTCTCCTGCTGATTTTGCGGTGAGGTAGTTGCTGATGTTGCAGTTGCAGTTGTCGATGGGCGTGGCAGCGAGGCAAAGCACACGTAAATTCCAGCATCCGTAGTGCTCACATTGCGCAGCACCAAAACACGACCAGACTTTTTTGGGAATTTCGGAAAGTATTTTTAGGCAATTATCCCGGGGACTTTGTGGATGTGGAATGTCATCCAGCTCACCTGGACTATTGTGCTGTTGTTGCCGTGCTCTTTCACCCACATGATGTTGCCCTGGGCTATGCAGGGTATGCTCACATTGCCGCCCTTGTCCGTTGCGTATTCGTTGTACTTGATCGTCGAGCTGAGAACCGTGAGCACTGCAAAGAAATAAATACCAAAATATATAGTAGGGATAGGAAAAATAGTTCGAATAAATAATTTGTAATGTTTTCGAAACAGAAAATATACAAATTTTAAATCTGGGTCACCAAACCCCATTTACAACTTATCATATCTTTGATTCTAACATTGGCATCCAAAACTTGATATACGATTTGCATAAATAGTACAAATTTAGTGTTACCCGTATATTATATATCGTGGAAGTTATAGTATTCAATAAATAGTAATGTTGTCGGGTAAGAAACTATACAAATTTTTCATTACTAATATATAGTGGCAGAAGTATTTGTTTAAAGTTTAAATTATGTAAGAAAATAAACTATATTTTAACGAATTGAAAAACAATCAATAGATACTCATCAACCTTAAAAACATAAAAATATGGCATTGAGGTCACCAGATCCCATCATTAGCATATCATAACTTGGCACGGGCCACGATTGTTAATCCTAATGGTAAATAGCCACAAACTTGAGGAGGGATACTACCACTTGGTTAAATAAGCAAAGTTATGTAAAAGTGTAAGAATAGGGGTCACCAATAAACCAATTAGTCGCCCGATATGATCAAAGAGGCCCTGCTTTTTGATTAATTAGAAGATAGCTTGCTTATATTAAGTGTATAGGGTTCTCAGTTGTTAACCCAATGTCGCAGTGGTTGGATCGCTGTATAACCGGATATTTCCAGCTTTTTGGCCTGGTTTGCGGATGGACTGGCAGTCGTTTGGGCCGTCTTCTGACCAGCAGTTTCCTGATGCTAATACTTATTGTACTGGTCGGCCAAATAGTCTTCTACTTCAGTGAGGAACTGCCGGATGGCGATTCAGTGTCCACGTACTTTGTGAAAACCATTCGGAGCGTCAATGTGGCCTACAATATAATCCATGCCTGGATTACCTGGATGGCTTTGGTTCAGTGTCAACGGGTTCGACGTCTATTGGAGCAGCTGCCTCTGGTCAGGGCCACCCTCTTTGTGTACAGACATCTGTTCGTGGAACTCTTCCTGGTTGCTTGTGCCTTGGCCTTCGTTCACAACGAGTACAATAAAAATGGCAGGTACTTGGAGCATCTGCGTTATGCCTTCAGTTTGCAGGCCGTACGTGCTCGCTATTTGCAAATGATGCTGCTGGTGGATCGCTTGGATGGCCAGTTGGAGGAACTGCATCACAGGGTGGCTTCCGGCTGCAGGGATTACAAAACCCTGCGATCGCAGTACGCCCATCTGGCCAAAGTGTCGCGTTCGTTGTCGCACATCTTTGGCTTTTCGCTGCTCCTGCTGAATGTCATCTGCCTGGGCGACTGGATCATCATCTGCAATGTGTACTTCATGGTCGAGTATCTGCAGACACTGCCCGCCACCTGGCTCGTCTTCGTCCAGGCCATGTACGTGGTCCT
The DNA here is from genome assembly GCF_025200985.1 of Drosophila gunungcola. Lineage (NCBI taxonomy): Eukaryota > Metazoa > Arthropoda > Insecta > Diptera > Drosophilidae > Drosophila > Drosophila gunungcola. Next base: position 215,503 of record NW_026453269.1, read on the forward strand.
GCCCACGCTCGTCAAGATCTCGACCATGTGCGCCGCCTGCCATCGATGTGTGGCCAAGGTAGGTAGAAAGTTTTCTTTTTTTTATTTCTAAGATCATTTTAATTATTATTAATTATATTATAATTGTTATTATATTAAGTTTACCACTGACTCTACACTTTATTTGAAAAAGTTAATTTATAAAACTGTGTTGTTAAACGGTTTCAATTTTCAATAAATTGTTTGAAATTATTTCAAACATACCCTTTGAAGTGTTCTTGAAAAAATTTAGGGATAATGAATATTTTTGCAGTCCAAGCTATTGCAGAAGCAACTAAAGGATCGGCCAGGACAGACTCCTTTGGAAAGAAGTCAAATCGAAGACTTTGCCCTGCAAATCATGCAAGATCCCATACAATTCGATGTTTGCGGCATCTATCACCTCAACCTGCAGACTCTGGCAGGGGTAACAAGAATATAATAATATATAATATTTTTAAACATAAATTGATATTTCCCATTCTCACATTAGATGTTCTTCTTTATACTGGAGGCCCTCGTAATATTCATGCAGTTCGTGTCAGTTGTCAGGCCGTAAATCATGGGGACTGGGCGATATATCGGGGTCAGAGGTCAGCGGTGGAAACATGCAACATGATTTGCTTGCCAAAAGCCAAGAAAAAAATGGAAAAAAAGGAAAAAAAACTGAAAAATGCCTCAATTTAACGTTGTTGTATTTCTGCATGCAGAAAATGCTGAAAATGTTGCTGCGACACGCGAAGGTCATACACACACTGCTTACATATTTATGACGCTGCCTGTTTCCGCCTCTTTTTTTTTTTTGCTTTATTTCACTCACGTTCGACAGGAAACAACACAAAAAACAACAACAACAAAAAAGCAGCTGCAAGAACAACAATAAACGCCAAAGGCAACGTCATTCCACATATTTTATTTCTGGCTCTCAAAAGTCACCTAGGTACGCAACTTAAGGAGGGGTTAAGAATGGCATTTCAACTAAAAATGGGGGGCTAAAAGGTGCCATTTTTAAAAACGAATGTGTTTTTAAAAGGTTTCCACGAAGGGACACTTAAAACCACAGATAGAAGTTAAAGAAAAAATACATATAAACAAAATAATCATACGAATAATATTGATTGCAAGGAGAAGTCATCATTCATTTTTTTTAAATTCAAATTATGTTATATTTTCCCCTTTAAGCACTGGTAAACAAAACGTATACTATCAATTTGCTGATTTAAGTTATTAAAAATAAAAAATATAATAATATAATAAGTGTATTAAGTGTATTTAATATTATGATTTATTATTTAGTTGAATAATGTAAAATGTAAAATTCAATAGTCAAATATTTCTTGGTACAACTCAAATTTTTTAACATCGTTGTCGTTGTGTAAAAATGCAAACACCACAAGCTTTAATTTCCCAGATTTTCTTGAGTGGCTCACTTTAAATGGATTAAACTTTAATGGCTGTAATATTTAGCAGATTTCTATCTTGCTGGAAATCTGAAAAGTTCGCCGCAACACGAACTTAATAATATTGCTTTTTCAAAGTTGCTTTTTTTGCGGGTAATCTCGGGCACAAGGCAAACAAACAAACATTCACTGAAAACACATTTCCCACATATACATATACATGCTATAAAACAAAAATGAAAACAATTTTGTGGTTCAACCTTGTCCAAGTTGGGTCAGAAGTAAGTCAGTCAGTCATCCATAATGTTGATAAAGTTGCGCACAAGCCAGAAATGGCCATAATAAGTTTGCACCGCCTGCCAGCAGGAAACTGAAGGAATGAAACAGGGGTGGTGGATGATGGGCTGGAAAACAAAAGTTATCCTATCCACACACACATGAGTGGGGTAATGGTTATGTAAGGCGCAAGCTGCTGGCCGAAAAGTATGCACCACCCCCTTGGAAAGACCACCCACAGCACCATCCTTTGCTGACGTCAGTTAATTGATTTCAACCCGAATCCAATGGAGACGCCTAAATTTGCACAGAGAGAAACAAATAAAATAAAATATATAATAATAGACAAAACTTACACAAAACTAACAATAAAATCTATTAAATCCATTTCGCTAAAAAAAATATATATATATATTAACGAAATGGGCCATGTTAAATACCTAAAAACAATTATATCAATTTGGCCAAATTACATATATATATATAAATATTTTGGCCATAGCAATGAAAATAGTCCAACAAAAAACGAAAGCTTTTTAAAAAGACAAGAGGAAACTGAAATGCTTATTCTGAACTCTTCTTAATATGTTTCAATATATTCAATAAAACTGCAAATAGTTAATCTTAATTTGTATCCTAATTTTAAATATTTGCTTTTAGTTAGTATATAAAGTACACCCTTTTTTTTGGAAATTTCACACAGTGCAAGGTCACTCAATCAGACTGCCGTTCAATCATTCACTTTTGTCGATGGGCAGGCCATCAATTGTGGTGCGATTTAATTAGGTCGCCCATGGACTTTTTCTGATGTTAGCCGTGACGCATTTTGGCCAGTTGCCTATTTTTAGACGCCGCGGTTTGCATTGATTTTGCCATAAACACCAGCCAGCCAAGCAGAGCCATCAAAGGCCAGAGAGAAACCAGAGAAGCCACAACAAACGTAACCCAATCCAGCAACTTAACAATTCGCCCATCAAGATGGGCACAAATCGGAGACAATGGCAAAAACAAGCATAGAAATCCGGGCAGAAATAAGTCCAAAAGGAGACAGACGGGCGGGCGACGAAACCTTTTGTTTATTAACCGGATGCGGAACCCCTAGTTACCAGCCATTTGCTATTTTCCCGGGGAAAAGCCGGAAAATCAGAGTGGAAAGCAACAGAAAGTGCAACTGAAATGTAATAAAGTAAAAATGTTTGCCAATTGGTTTAGCAACACGGTGAGAAGTGAAGGACTTATGATGGTTTTTCTTCACCGTTTTTTCACTTTTCCGCTTTTCCTCATTCTCCGTATTTATTTGTATTCCCACGTTGGCCAACCCAAAGCAACCACAACACCACTTCAGCACGCTTTTCATGGAACTGCGCTTTTCCGTAATTAATTATTTAAGCACTCGCCTCAATTTGTGCCAAACTAGGAAAATGACCAAGGAACAGTCGGGGTTCACTAAGTCCGATTTTTCGTTACAGGGCTTTATATTTATTTATTTTGTTTGATTTTTTTTATGAAATTATTTTTATACAGCACTTTTTTGTAGTTAATTATTTACAACAAGGAAAATGTCTAAGAAACAGTGGTTGCTCCCTTATTGGAATTTTTGGTAAGAGGGTTACAACTATTTTTTTTTTTACAAAAAATACTTTAAAAGCTTGCTTTTAATGGAAAGAGTTGTTATTTAAATGATTATTTAAAGATCATTTTTTTTTAAATAAATGGCTTAACAAGTTAAAGGTGCATTGAGTGAGGGTCATGAATAAGGAAACGGTTCTGGGATGGAGTATTAAATTTTAATGTCCTAAGCTTGTGGATTTGTATTTTCCCCACTGTATTTTCCCCACTTCGCAGCACGTTCCTTGTTTCCTGCTGCGGCTATTTTGCATAATTTGAGGTCCCGGCAATATCCTTTAAACTGCTTAAAGTACACGTGCCATATCCTCGGATATCCCGCTCTGTTCGGCGATTGAGGCAAGAAGCAACAAGCGGCGAAACACAAAAGTTTTGCTGATGGCACCCAACTGGGAGATTGAAACTCAATGGCCAAAGCCTGAGTTTTAGGGTTCAAGGGGCAAACTTTTCAAGCACCCACTTGAGCATCTGTGCAAGAAATGTATCCATATCCAGGTTTTTTGCCAAACTCTGACTCTGAATTTAAACTGAATATGAAGCATGGCAACTTCAAAGGGTTGAGCAATCATTCACGCATACAATGAAGGGTAAAAACCCTTTAACCGCACGTCATTTATTTGCACATCAAATTTTCTGCCTCAATTAACAGTGCATTTTTAAACGTATTTTAATACTATAAAATATGTTATTACATATATTTAAATCCTTATGAGCAAATATATGGCTAAGTATTTTATGTTAAATAATAAGCAATACATTGCTATTAAATATAAGAAAGCTCTTTATATTAAGTAATATATAATCAAATAAAGCAAATCAAATTACTGGAACTGATTTGCCAGTAATTCCACCAACTTTTCCCTAAATAGTTATCCCATGTTGTTTACCTCACTAGATGTTTATCCAATTGTTAGGCAACTAATTCGGTTTGCATAATCAAAAGATATTCGCATTGCTCACGTGTTCAATCTATATTTAAGTAACTTTATTGTGGACTGACATTGAGGCTGAAAACAGCACACAAAGGTGCGTGACTGGTGAATAATGGAATACAATAGGCAAAGCCAACTCGATTGATTTCACTTCGGCTAATGAAGAGTGCCCGCAAAACCTGTCCTGTCCTGGAAAATGCTATCCTGGGAAAGCTGGCAACTTGGATCCGCCAGTTTTGAGTGGAACTGGGTGTTGCAATATTTATTACTCCCCCAGCGAGTGTCGATTGCATTTCGTGTCACCGGCAAACGCCACAAAAAAATAAAAAAAAACCCACACTCAAGAGCCCTCAACACATGGGTTAAAATAAACAACAACATTGAGGATGGCAATACATTTGGCAACACGGCAAAAAATAGCACTCGGAACTTGGTAATGGAATTTATTACATGTCCATTTTTTTAAGAAATTATATTAGTTATATAATAAATAGCAATTTTTTTGAATATTAAAGTGATTATTTCCAAAGCCTACATTTTGTTGTCCAACATTGTATGGGAATACATTTAACAACATGGCAAACGACTATAACTCGCAACTTGGTAATTTAATTTAAAATGGAGTTTATTTATTTTTTAGGAAATAGTTAAATCATAATAAGCTAAAAAAAAAACAAAATTTATTCGATATATTAAATTTATTATTTTCTAAGCATACATTTAATTTTAGCTAAATTTGTATAAAACAGTTAAACGTACTTTATTGAACTATTTGATAAAACACTTGTATTTTGGTACATCTATTTATTTACCTTATATTTATTTCAAGGAATTTCATTGAGCTATTTTTTAAAAAACTTGTGTTTGTACTTAATTCTTTCTTTTGTTGTTTCTAATGTGTGAAAATCTTTGGCTGTGTGTACTTATACGACAGCCCTGACATTTTTATGGAGCTTAATAATGCATTTGGCTTAGAACGACCACAGAATGTTCATCGATTCCAGCAGAGACAGCAAATGTGGGATAAAAGGGTAAAGGGGAAATGGGAAATGGGAAACTGACAAAATGCAGTTTAAGCCACAAGACCATTAAATTGGTATTTCATAAAGCTTGCCGGCATATGTGTGCACCACAGGGGTTAAGAATAGGGGCTCGGGCCATAAGGGGTTAAGGGGTTAAGATGGGGAGACAAATGTCAGCTGCAGCTGTTGCCCTCAAAAGCAGACTATGCGATTATTCTGCTGGCACAACAAAATAATAAAATAAATGGCTTTTCAAAAAACTTGAGAGCAGTCAAATCGATAACAAATAAAAGAAAAGAAATTTATGAACTAGGCAAAAACCATCAAATAAAACAAACAGAAAGAATACATTTAAATTCTTGTCTGAAGAAAGCAACAATTATTTGAAACTAAGCTAATTTATTATTAAATTTTAATATAATTAAAAAAGAAAATATACAAAGAATAAATGTATAATAAACAAAGAAATCAATAATTATTTAAATACAAGCTAATATTTTTTGAAATTTCAATATCTTAAAAATAGTAAATATACAAAGTATAAATTTGTTATATTGCTTATCATTTCAATATAATAAAAAAAGTAGATGTACAAGAAAGCCATAAAAAAAAACAAAGAATAAATTTATCATCAAACAACCAAAAAACAACCACTTTTTTTTTAATCTAAGCTAAACTTTCTAAAAGAAACCTCAATTTAAATCAGCTAAAATACCACGGAATGTAATCCTATTTGAAATAAGTTTCAGCGAAAAGAAACTTAAACCAACAAAAGGAATTTGCTTTGCTGCGGTTAGTTAAATTCTATGCTAAAAGTCATCACCGAAACGAGATGCCTTTCTAAGGACTTTACGTTCCTTGGATTCTAAAAAAGTTTGCATTGAAAAATAAAAACATTTCCTTGGTGGACGTGGCATTCTTCAATGGTCAAAGTGAAATGGGATCCCCCATGGTCAAAATGCCACGAATACGGCCCAATCAAACGACAGAAACAACTGAAAGGCAGACACTTGACTGAGGAACAGGGGAAAAGCGAAAAACTCAACCGAGAGCTGAACAAAAGAGTGCATTCAGTGTTCTTGCTTTCTCCCCCCATTTTACTTTTATTTCCAGCTCGTTTTATAAATTTCCTTTTTTCCCTTGGCCAACCGGGAAAAGTCTGAAGACTTTCACTGCAATACCCCGAGTCACTTTATTATTATTATTGCCCACGGGCAGAAATTCTGCACAGCCAACAAAATAAAATGCCAGGATTAATTAAAATTCATAATTAGTTGCATTTTGCATGCCAACGAGCCACGAGGTCACGACAAGAGCTAATCCAGCCTCTGGCTCAACTCGGTTTTTCTACACAGCACAGTGGTCGAAAAGCAGGCTGAAGTAATACAATTAAAGGGAAGATAAATTTTTTTTTGTTTTGTAAGATTAATTTTTTAGATTGAACTTGGCAAGATGTTTATAGAAATTAATGATGGCTTTTTAAATCCTTAAAACAAAAAATTTTAATTTTACACAGCTCAGTGGTCGAAAAGCAGACAAAAATGGAGTTTAAAAACAATTAATGGAAAAAGAATTTTTTTCAATTTATAAGATTGATAAGACTATACCCATTAAGCTATACATATATTTTTTGGATGTTAAAAGATATTTGTTTTTTTAAAGTACGGACTAAAATGGAAATCATGTTGTTATTTTTTTAAAGTAACACCAATCAAACTAAACTATATTTAATCGTCAATAATAACTTCAAAATTTAAAAATATATTCCATATTTGGGGTTAAAGTTCCTAGTGTAAATATTTCATCAAAAGGTTTACATAATGTTTTGTTAAGTGTTTAATAATCAAAGTTTGTTCATAGATACAATTCGATGATTAATTGCTTTTGTAAACCTTATAGTTTTTGTTTATGTATTTTATTTTTTTCAACCATTTCAACCCACTGTAACCATTCTACGACAATTCTCATTTTGCACTTTATTTGTTTTGCAGGAGAAACCAGACAGCAGATGAAGGGTGACCAAGGGGGTGGTGGGTGGATTTTAAAGGACATGGGACAGGGAACAGGACCTGCTTCGTAATGACATTCCCGCCCATCGCCTACCCCGCCCACTTGTTGAACTTGTTGTTGTAGTCGCCCAGTTCTTCTGCTTCCATTCGGTTGGCATAATTGCAAAATGCATTTCTTTATTGCCTATTTCTGGCGGCTTGATGTGTGCTGTGTCTGTGTGTGTGTGTGTGTGTGTGTGCTGTGTGTGTGCAATTAGAATCAGGACCAAACAAAAATAATCAAATATTGTGCTGGCCCTCCTTTTAGTTTTTCGAAAGCAAGCAATCAAGCGGAAAATCAATGCAAAATCAAATTCACACACACACACCCCAAAAAGTACATGTGTGGGTAAGTGAATAAGTGGATGGGCACAAGCATGGGTGTATGTGTGTGCCACACTCGTCCTTTTATATTTTTGGCATTGACATTGAAATCCGGCCCCCAACAAACCACACTTTACAAGCATTGTCTTTTCATACCCTTCGCTGAGACGCGGGTTTTCGGAAAAGCCTATCAAAAATAACATTAAGTATGGAGAGTGTCTTGAAAATTTCTGAACGTTTGAAAGTGTTTGAAAAATTGCCTAAAAGTATGCTAAGCAAAATGTTGTAAGTTAAGTTAAAACTTTTGAATAACAAAGCAAATTCTTTTAAATCTTTAGAACTAAGAGAGAAAATATTACAATATATTTTAGAAAAACTAACGTTTTTCCCTACCTTTCAATTATATTACTGCATACTTTTGGGTCCTTTAACTATGGTGTTTAGATCTTGTAAAGTGCACTCCCGTTTATTTATTATTTTACTTTGTCCAATTCTCCAGAATTTTTCAGATTTTTAACAAAACCTACGCTTTTTATTATTCTAAAATCCTTAAAAAATATTGTACTGCATACTGTTAGAATCTTTAACTATGGTTTTAAGATCTCTTTAAATGCACTCATTTAGTAAAGCATTTTTGTTTAGTTCAATTGCGATTTTTAGGGAATTATAAATTTTATTGTTATAAAAACCTCAATTATTTTACTGCACACTTTTAGGTGCTTTAAATTTGTTTTTTAGATCTATTTAAAAGCTCTCATTTTGATTAAAAGAGAAAGCCTCCAGTTGTCTCAATAACATCCGAACTTTCGAATAGGGCATTTGGTACTCCGACTTTGCCCAACAGCTGGCGACCCTTCTAATTGCACCTTCTAAAAATAGTGGCAGTGCTCTTGTTGCATGTTTTTTGCTTTCCTCGGCGCTGCTGCTGAGTGTCGAAGTGCTGAAAACCGCAGTGTTGGGTCAACAACAGTGGGAATTCAGTTTGATTGGAGGGTAAGGTTAGGTTAGGCTAGGTTGTTTCTTGGCGCCATGTCCTTGACTGCAGCCACCCGACCTCCTTGGCTCTTTAATTTGCTGAAAAGTTTGCAAATTGGTAGCCTCAAAACACACACTCACTATCTCGACAATTAATTCCAAAAAAATCAATTTGCCCAAATAAACAGCTGCGGGATTTTTGTCTTGGCAAACATTACCGCCATTTGTTTTAATTAAAAGCAAACATTTTAAGCGACTAGCGGCTATTACCAAATAATGAGTCTGGCCAAGTCAACTGCCCCATCTTCTCTTTTTTTTTTTTGTAATCGAGAGGCATTCTTCGCTGAGGTTGCGCTGTTGCAGCAACAATTCAAGGATTTATACGCAATTTGCATGCAAATCAAGTTGGTCAGGCCGCTTTGGTGGGTGTGCTTAAATGGACTGGGATTTATTTGGGACCTGCGGGGTTAGGATTGAGCCCAAGCTTAGGGCACTTTGACTGAGATTTATTATCTTGTGCGACTGTGGATGACACATTCTGTGCACAGATTCATGGCAGCTAAAAACAACTGCTGAAATAACCAACTTTAACTGACTGCAGAATTTCTTTAATTGCAATACAGAAAGAAAAAAAAACTTTACTTTGTAATATGGAGTTCTGCAACTTTCTTTGGGTATTCAACTTTTGTAAACCTGTAATATGGTTCTACTAAATCTCTAAGGGTTTTAGGTTAATCTCAAAATAATGCTTACAGTATGTCCAAAAGTGTTTAGTTTAAAGCAACCTTTAAGGTGTCTAAAATTTATTAAATTTAAAAATAACTATTTATTTCACTCCAGATTTGAACACTCTAAAAGGGTTTTATTTAAGACAACCTTAAAATCATCACAGATGTACTGTCAATTTAAAAATTTTGTGAAATTCTAAAAGCCAGTCCTGTTCCTCTTATTTGAGTACGCAAATGCATCCCTTAATTTATCCAAATTAAAATTAATTTTAACATTTCGCAGAGATCCCTGAGAAAGCCATCAAAATTTGCCCGCATAAGTCAGAATGAAGGTGACATCCCAACTGGATTCCAATTGGGTCAGCCAGCCAACTGGACACACATTAATCCCAATCGGACTGTAGTCGGAATGGAACCGAAATGGGGGAGTTATGTAAAGTGTCAAGTGCTTACCTTGGGTGAAAAATAATAGATTAAACGATGACAACGTTAGCACGGAGCTGGAAGTGGACGACATGCTTCCATAGCACGCTTTACATAAGCTCTAGCTGCTTGGTAGCCTAGTGGTTAGGTATCGCCTTCTTGCTTGCACCCCCTCTCTCTCCCTCACCTCACCTCACCTCACCTCACTTTTCTTTTCTTTTCCTTTTTTGTTGTTGTTGGCCAAAGCCGGCTGCAAAGCAATCAACAAGGGCACACGAACGAACGGCAAAAATAATAAAAACAAAAGGCAAAACGGCGACGACGCGCCAAAAACAAAAACCAACCAAAAAAAAAAAAAGTCCTTTCGCTGATTTCGGGTTTCTCCTATTTTATCCTTTCACATTTACAGTTACTCCTATCGCGTGCGTTCGCTTTGTTGTTATTGTTCTTCTTTTCGGCTCTCTCTCCTCTTCTCTGCCTCTGCCTCTTCGCCTTCGCCTTCTCCTCTCTCCTCTGGCTCTTCTTCTTTCGCGACTCCTTTTGACGTAACTTCAAAACACGGCTGCTGATTTTCGGGAATTTTAGCACTACTTATTATTGTTGTTATAAAAGATTTAGGCAACTTTTACTATGCATGTATTTGAACTTGAAAAAAAATATAATTTTATTTATTTAATTAAACTGCAGTTCGGTGTTCGGAGAGAGCTGTTGTTATCGGGGGCACTGAGTACTGTTCGCCATGCACCGCCCATGTACCGTTGCGTTCGAGTTGCGTTGCTCGACTAAAACTGAAACTAAAGCGCTGTTTGGAATTTCCACTTCGTGCCAGGGACTCGGAAAATCGGAAAATGGCCCGCCAGAGTTTCGCCATCGGCTTTTTAACCGCCAGATCTGGCCATTTTTGCAGCACCAAGAAGTAGCAAAAAATAGTAAAAACGAACTACCAAAAATTCAATGTACAAAGGTTAAAAACACTGCATTATCTTTTACTTAGCACATTTTTAGAGACCTTTTTAAAGTGATTTCAAAATAAATATTGCATTCTACTTCACACAGCATATTTTTTAGACACCTAAAAGAGTAATACAATATAAGAAGAAGCAAATGCAACAAAAATTAAGAAATCGACGTTCTTTATAATAGAATTGCATTTTTTTTCATTAAGAAACCTGTCAATAAGTATTTTATTAAATTTTTGTAAGACTAAAGAACAAACTTCAATTATAAAAATAATAACTATAACCCTAGTGAATTAAGAAAACAAAATAAAATTATTAAAAAAAAGTGATTTGTTTTTAAGAAAACTCACTTATTTTTTTGTTTTTTAGTTCACTTTTAACCTACTTAGCACTCAGCTCTGACTGTCAATGGGTTTGTGTGCTCGAGAGTGCGAGCCATTCTTTACTTGGTGGTGTTCCTCCCGATCCAACTCCCCCTCATCCACCCCCCCTCATCCAACACCCTGTCGGGTGTTGACCCACCCCACCCCCAAAATCCATGATGATGTTGTGCAACTCTGCCTGAAGCCGTCATCTGTAATTCAGCTTGGCAAGCATGTGAGAACACACATGCGATGCCCACCACCCACTCGACCACGCCCACCGCCCCCAAAATGAACAGCTGTCAATGGTTGTTAACAGCGGAACAGAGTTCGATGACCCCAAACCGCCAACTTATACAAAAAAAAAAAACATTATGTCAATATACATTTCATTTATATTTCGTCAATCTAAAAAAAAATCGTTGGATATAATTTCATATTATATACAATTTAAAACAGATCCATATTTATTCTATTTGTTTAGGATGATTTAGGATAGTAGTTGCGGATGTTCGTGTGTGATCAGATCGACGAAATTGAATTCGTTTCGTAAATGCAGCACTACAAATGACTGATTTTTGCGAAATTATACTGATTGCATTGGGATGATTGATGATTGATGTTAAATGATGATTAAACGTAATTCGGGGTTTCCTTTGAGCCTATTGAAATCGGATGGTGATCCCCATGTGGAAATGTAGACCGTGTTTTGGTGGTTGGTGGTTGGTGGTTAGTGGTTAGTGCAAATGCTGTGAGCTTGCGTGGCTGTAATTGTGATTGCCAGCTAGCGGCGTTTGATGCGCTCAATGTATTTGGTTTTATTCAGGGCCCGACTGCCCGCATTGGGATCCATCATGCGGTTCCAGTCGGTCTGGCCCACCACGAAACCGATGGCGCGCATCTTCTCCTGCGACCGCTTCTCCTCGATGTCAGCCCAACGCACCTGAAATGGATAAAATGGGTTTTAGTTTGAGACTTTTGGATGGGAAAATGCCCTCAAGAAACGTTTTTTGGGGTCGAAAAAAACGCTTAGTCAATAGGGTTAATTTATTCTAGACTGATATTCTTAAATGTATCCTACCTTACCTTAACTTAAAATATATCTTACCTTATAATTCAACGAAACTAAATTTACTTAAGTATTTTGGTAAGTATGCATGCGCAAAAACATAATAAAAAAATTTGTTTATTATTATTCAGGCTCTAAAGCATTGAACTATTATAAGTATATTAAACAAATCAATAAAGTTAAAGCATTAACATATTAAGTGACAAAATTTACGTTATACTTTTAAGAAAACATAGAAATGACAGTTAAGATTGGTTTGGTGGCTATAGGAAGATAGGATACTAATAATCTGTAAAAACCTTTATAATTTAATGTTTTACAAATTTATTTTTCTTATAGTCTGTAAAAATCTTAAAAACTTAAAATTCATAAGAGCCATAAACATGAGCAAAAATTAAGAACTAAATGACATTGATATTTAAAAAAAGATTTTTGTAAAGATACACAAAAGAGAGAGCTATAAAGCTAGCTATCTTCTTCTCTTTCATGTAGAAAATGCTATATTTTGTGTTAAGTTACTAAACCAAAGAAAAAACTTTCATAGAAACTAAACTGTTGTTACATGAATTTTAAAATTTTCAATAAGATGAGTATTAAAATAAATTAACAAAAGTATTAAAATAAAACTTATGTGGTTTAAGACTCTTTGGTATAGAAATGAAACTAAAAAGGATAGGGATTATATTATTTTGTATGGAATTAATACCTATACTTTAATAATGTTTGCAGTTTATTTTTAAGACTTATTAGAACTTAATGTGTTGCGCTATTTCTCGACCAATCACTTATTCAGTACTCACTCGCTTTTTGCCATTGGCCGAGGTTCTGGGCGGTTCCCAATCCTCCAGCTGGAGATAGTCGGCCATGCTTGCCGTCCTGCGGCTCTGCATCAGACGCTTGGTGCCATCCAAGCGGGCTGGAAATGGAGGATTTCAATTAGTTCGATGGGGTGAAACAAGGGCCAAGCTGACAAGGACTCACCCAAATTGGCCTCGGTGTGGTCACATTCCCATTTGCTTTTCAGGAAGCCGCACTGCACGTGGAGGACGCGAAACACGCACGATTCGGGAGGAGGAGCCGGATTAAACAGAGTGCAATGGGAGAATTTCAGGATCAATTTAGAGGAGTATTTACACCGACACCAAGCCCAGACTTTAGCCCATAGCCCCAAAACAGCCACCGATTCCCCGTTTCTACGTTTCTACGTTTCTACGTTTCTGCTGACTGACTGGATCAATTTAGGGCCAAAATCATGACTTGACTACAAACTACTGGTGCTAAATATCACTTAATAATATAAATGATCAATTACTTTAACTAATATTCGGTTTTTACTACATTTAAGTGAAATAAAAATGTGTAATTTTCCGAACACAAGTACTTAGGGTTGCTATTAGATAGGATTTCTTTAATAGGAATAGCGCAAGGTTAAATAAAAACCAATTCCATAAAAATGTAAATGTCAAATGACAAGTTAAACTGCTAAATTGTGAGTAGACAGTAAATACTTTAATTATGTTTAATTGTTATAAGAATAGCACTAGGGTAAATTGATATATTAGTACAAGTAAAAAAAAATAAGTTTACAAAAAAAATTTAACAATAAAGAAATCTAAGAATTTAAATTGTGAATCATATTTTAAATGCTACAATATTTGTGTTTAACCAAATGGACATAGAAAATGGCATACTTGCCCAAATAATATTATAATGAGTTAGGAAGAATATTATATAGAAAATTCGAAGAAAACAAGGTTAAAGAAAACGTATGTTTACATATAAGTATAACATTGAACCAATGTAAAAATTTAAATTGTAAATCATAATTCAAATGCTACAAATTAGACATAGAAAAAAATGCATGTCAAAGCAGAAAACAATTTTTAAGAACTTTGAACACATATTAAATTCTAATTAAAATTTAAACGATACTTGTAAAACAAATTGGACATGAAAACTCCCATATTATATACGCAAACAAGCTGGGTGATGCAATTGAAAACCCATTTGCGTCGCACATATTTCTCAAAATAAATCCAATCAGTCGATGCAATGCAATTACGTGGTAACACTTACATCGTTGGACGCGTCGGCGCTGTTACTGTCGTCCGTCTCCTCGGCAATTGCATCCTCGGATGCGGATGCTGATGGTCCTGCTGTGACCCCATCGTCGGTACAGGCATTGTCGTCCTGAAAGTGAAACGAAGCCGCCATAAATCAACAAAACGTTCGCTTCTTCGAGCAGCTTAAGCAGCCGAGTTGCCTTTACTATGAGCTTAAACTTATGGTTAAGGCTACAATTGCGCATATTTATTGCATGTCATAAATGGGGTTCTGGGATATATATCCCATATATATATGGATTCGGTTCTATGTGAAGAAACTTAGTCTAGGATTGCTGATTTCGCTATCGCTTTGAATTTGAATTAGCATTTTCTTTTCTTTTTTTTCAGTTTGTTGTGAAAGAACTTGGCCCGGCCAGGTTGCGTTCCTTCTTAAAAACTATGGTAATCTTGACTAGAGTTTTTCGGCTCTGCCCGAAAGCCCCCACCAGCTGCTGAGATCCTGATCGCGGGGTGAATTTTCATCGCACCACCGCCTTAGTGCTGCATAGTTACCGTAGCCATGTCCTCAACATCTTCCATCTCGACCACGTTCTCGAGCAGGGAGCCCACGTCCAGTTTGATGTACTGCAGCGGCGTATTGCACCAGTTGTCCAGCACCACGCGAATCTCATCCTCGCTGCGCTGATGCGAGTTCCTACCCAGGCACGTCTCCAGATCGCAGTGCAAGTCCACGATGTAGGGCTTTAATAAACACGGAAAACGTTTATATAATAATCCTCGCAATGAACACTAGTTAGTCGATTGTAAACCCACCACAAAATTGGAATCTTTGGCGTGGCAATAAAATTCATTCAGCGTGCGCAACGAATTGTTGTTGCAGTCCACTATTATAAAATCGTACAGATTATCGCTGAGCGTCTTCTTGAACGATTTGATTAGATATTGCATGTAGGTCTCCTCCATGCTATCATCGTACTCATACAGTATCTCTTTTTTGGGTATCTGCAAGAAGTAATGGAAGAATTATACCTAAACTTGTACTATTCGAATAAGTTTAAAATTTTCTGTCAATTTTTGGCAATTGTTTTTTATAATTACGAAAAATGTAATAGATTTGCTTGTTGATATTAACTAAAAAATAATATAATTGACGGGAAATTAACGGACAACATAGCTTTTAAATCATAAAATTTATAAATTATGGATGACTTATTTTTCTAATCAACACACATTTAACATTCAACATTCTGACCATTTTTGTTTTTATTTTATCTTTGTCTTAATTAGTTACTTGTTTATCGAATATGAATTAAAACTTAATTAAAGTTAACGGACAAATTAAAGGACAAGATATTTCAAAAAACATAAATTCATTAAAATGTATAAATTATGGATGTTATATATTTTATATCAAAGCATATTTAACATTTTTGCTTTTATTTTATCTTGGCCCATATTTTTTACCTGTTTATCGAACAGAAGAATTTACGGACAAATTAAAGGACAAGACAGTTACAAAAAAAAATTAATTAATTTAAAATTATAGCTAATGGATGATATATGTAATTCACTTAACTCAATGCAAAGTATTTTTGCTTTTATCTAAACTAATAAATAAAAAAAAGAATTATAAAATATGTAATTCTTTGACGGACGGACAATGCCTAAACACTCAAGGTTTGAACAGCTCTCACCTTTTTGCCCGTCTTGGGACACTTCTCCTCGTAATCGTTCTCGATGATGAAATAGTCATCGATGCTGAGGATGCGCGGATTGGCGCCACCCATCTCCAGCTCCTTTTCCTTGATGAGACGAGCCACGTGCGATTTGCCGCAGCCAGGAGGGCCTCGCAAAATGATGCAGATGCGCTTGGGACGGGTCATGCGGCCGGGATTCAAGAGCACATCGTCCACGGAAATGGTATTGCGGTTCTCATTGGTTGGCACGGTCATCTCCAGATGGCTAGCCGTCACTGGGCTGGGAAGTTGCTCATTGGCAATGGCTGCCGAGGGGAATAGCGACAGGGTTGGTGGCGCCGGGACCACTCTGTCGCGGTTTGCGGGAAAGAATTTAGCCTGATTTGGTGGATTAAACTGCGGCTGCAAATTTCCCTGATTCCATCTGCTCATCGAAGGTGGCGGTGGGAGCTCTTCGTCGTCGTCATCGCAGTCCAGTGGCGTTAGATTGCTAATAATGAATAAATGAATAGAACAATCAGTTTATTGATTTTTTCCAAGGACTTAAAGCTGGTTGAAAAGTGTATTATACAAGGCTACCGCTGTATCGTTTATAGCCGGCCTGTAATGCGTTTAATACTTTTAAATCTATTTTTCCACTAATAATAAATGAAAAGAATAATAATTTAAATGAGTTATAAAGATCTTAAAGCTCATTAAGAACAATGGAGCGGCTGCATTGTAGAAGGCTGCCGCTGTATCGTTTACAATTAGCCAGTAAAACGTTTAATACATTTAAATTTGTTATTCCACTGAAGATAAATGAAAAGAATAATAAATTTGATGATATTTCAATGTCTTAAAGCTGGCTAAAAACGATGCAGCGACTACATTGTACAAGGCTGCCGCTGTATCGTTTACAACCAGCCAGTAAAGCGTTTAATACATTTAAATTATCGACTAATAATAAATAAAAAGAATAATCAGTTTAATGATTTTTTAAAGTCTTATAGCGGGATAAAAACGATGCAGCGGCTGTATTGTACAAGGTTGCCGCTGCATCGTTTACAAACAGCCTGTAAAGCGTTTAATACATTTCAATCTGTCATTCTACTAATGATAAACAAAAAGAATATTAAGTTAAAAAATTTAAAAAAATATCTGAAAGCTCGTTGAAAACGATGCAGCGGCTGTATCGTTTACAACCAGCCTGTAAAGCGTTTTATACATTTCAATCTGTTATTCGACTTACTCTTCACCATCGGAAATATCTTCCAGATCATTGGGCTCATTTGCTGTGCCCTCATCGCACTGATCCTGTAAATCTTCCTGCGTCTGCTCCTGCTGCTGCTGGGAAAGATCGTAACCAGGATTAAAGCCTCAACTTTCTTTTGGCTGACCACAACTTACCTCATCCTGTTCGGGATTTGTTGACCCGCTTTCGTTAACCGTAACCGATTGGAGCTGTCGATTTTGATGGAACTGCAATCGCTCCTCCCTCTTAAGCTGTTTGTTCTTTCTTTTATTTTTTCGCTTGTTATTGGTAGCACCTGGCCCACTGGGCCCTCCAAATCCTCCAGGCATTCCTCCTCCTCCTCCTCCTCCTCCTCCTCCACCTCCACCTCCACCTCCTCCTCCTTGTCCGATTCCCATTCCTCCTTGCATTCCCATGCGATTCGGTGCCGAAAACGAGGCGTGGCCGTACTCGAAGGTCTTCATGGGTCTATATTCCGGCATTCTGTCAGTGGGAGACGGACCGCCGGAAGGCCTATCGATGGGGTTACCATCGCCCGACTTGTGGCCATAATCGATCACCTTGGCGGCTGTTGTCGTGTTATTGGAATAGTCGAACACCTTCATCGGTCGATATATGGGCTGTTGATTGCGGTTGTTGGGGAATGGTTGTTGTTGCTGCAGTTGCTCCGGCCTTTATGGTTTTTTTTTTTTTTTTTTTTTTTTTTTTTTTGATGATGAAAGTTGGGTGGGTGGTGCACACCATTGGCGATTTAAGTATACAATTGGTTCGTTACATTCGTCGGTTTTGTTTTTGTGGCATTGTTTAGCAGTTGTTTTTTTTTTTGTTTTATATATATATTTTTAAATTTTTCGTTTTTTGTTTTTTTTTTTAGAGGTTTTTAATGTTTTTTTTAAAAACCAAAAGAAAAACACTTGAACTTTTACTTGGGTTGAAATATACTAAAATAGTTGTTGTTTGTATAAAAATAGGGGGCGTGGCAGGGGACGGAAGGACGGGTGCGCAAACTACATGTCCCACTGCCCAAAAAATGCAGGCGAGCATATATAGATACATAAACTATTTGGCCCTAAACTTAGACTAGACAGAACTGCATTGCTTATAAATAGCTTCCCAAGGGAAGGTTAAAAATATGTTTTTAAAAATTGCACCATTATTATTTTGGCATATGCTTATTTAAAGCTTAAACAAATCGGACGACTTGGGCTTTATTTAAAGTTAAATAAGTAAACGGACAAAACCTAAAAGTAATCTTAGTATATCTTCTTGTAATTTGCTAAATAAATTTCGCTAGGTTTTCATATATAATTTTAAAAATTTATTTAATTTAAGTTTAAGTTTAAGCATTGGCAACGGACCACAAAGATTATGTTGATCGGACATAAGTTTTGTTACTAGGAAAATTTGTAAAAGGTGGTTTCTTGATTTAATGAATGTCAGCAAATATTAATAAAAGACATATATCGGACAAAAACTAATCAAATTATTTAAAATATTACAGCATTTAAGTGAGATTCTAATTTACATGTTATTTTTAAGATTTAAAATCGAAATAACAGAAGCGGACAGAACCAAAAGCAGACGGCTTATACTTGTAATCAAAACATCATCAAGTGAAATTCTCAAGTTATAAGTGCCCCATTAAATCGGTAAACGAAAAACCATAACAGTAACAAATGTAAAAACTTTGTCGAGTTTTTCAGCAGTTGAACAGAGAGCTTAAGACCGAACCCCTTAGACATAAGAGTATAATAGCTATACTTAAAACTAAACCAGAACCTTGTTGTTTAGCAATCGGAAATATTATTAGGATAGAGTGCGGAATAGCCAAAATTTCAAAACAGACGGACTGCTTACCAAATTCGGACCGTTCTACTGGGCTTTTGCAACATGTTGTTCCCCCAATAACATTACTTTTGTTTTATCTTCCTTTATTGATATTTATTCCATTGTATATATTTAACATATACGATTTAGATAACTTCGCGCTATAAAAGAATTACATATTCCACTGTGCGAGACTTGGGACCGATTTCTCAATGTCATGTTAAGGTTTACAAATATTTCAGGTCCTGAAATAGAAAAGCAATCGAACATTTCTTTTCTATTTTGTGTTTCGCCAACTGACAAACTTTAACTAGAACACTGCCTCTAGTTATGAGGTTTTAGTCAGATCAAATGTCAAAGCTTAACCTGACATTGAGAAAACGACCCCAAATGTTTGCTTTCAATAAAATGGATTGGAACTAAA
Source organism: Drosophila gunungcola (assembly GCF_025200985.1). Taxonomy (NCBI): domain Eukaryota; kingdom Metazoa; phylum Arthropoda; class Insecta; order Diptera; family Drosophilidae; genus Drosophila; species Drosophila gunungcola. The sequence continues at coordinate 234,913 of NW_026453269.1, forward strand.
AAAATGATTTAACAGCGTCAAGTTTTAAGCTACTAAAAATTAAACAATAAAGTAATGAATCCATGACTCGGGCTATTTTCGAGTGTTGTTGCACAGCAAGTAAAAAAAAGAGAATAAATAATTTCAGATTCGAGCAGCAAAATTATTCTCAGTACATTTTGTTTTTCATATTCGTGATCTGTGGATGTTTGCAGATGTGTTTATCCTTAATATCTTAACGTAGGTCTTTGTCTGGCGTCTGGACTCTGCGATCTGCGATAAGATATATATATATCTTTTTTAGGGGGGGGCTATGATCTGCCCTTTCCATAGCCGCCCCTAATAATCTAATCCCGATTTTAAGAGTTCAGAGCTCAGAGCTCAGTTCCTGCGCTGCTGCTGTTGTTGCTGTTGGTTTTTACCGCCCTTTTTCTTGCTGCTCAGACAATGGATCAGATCAGACATAGATCGGTGAGTGTGTATATAGCAATCAATACCAGCGGTAACATATTCGTTTTGTGTTGGTTTTTTTTGTTTTTTTTTTGACATTTATATTTGAGTATTTTTTCAGTATTGCATAGAAGTAGAAGAGAAGAAGAGAAAACGGGGTTGGAATCGAAATTCCAGCATTAACGATAACAAGAAAAAAAGGCCCATCGCAATTTAACTACATAAAATTGGATGATATCAATACAGATAGAGCAAAAAGGGACAAAGTGTGGGAAAGGGGGGGCTGAGCGAATTAACTCTCAATGGTTTTTTCTTCAAAAACAACAAATATAGTTTATTTCTGAATTTCAATCGGTTTTAAACGGACATCATTTTCGGATATATTCTTCTCAATAAGAACATACAAAATATTTTGGTAATTTATATGAAACCGAACCCCCCACAATATTTAGTAACCTCGGACAACAAATTCATTTAATTTATAAAAATTTCTAGAAACTTAAGCGATTTCCCTCTTTGTGTGCGTGTATTTTATTAGTTTTAACAATAAAAACATTAACTATAAATTCAAATAGCAACTGTAATTTACCAAAACATTTAATAAAAAAGCCTTTTAAAGCCAACTTGTCAATCATGCAGCCCTCAATTAACTTTGCCCACATGTACATACATATGAAATAATATTATTTATGCAGATAATACGAGGCTCAAATCAGGGGAAATCTAGAAAAGATTATGTAACATTTGTTTTTTTTTTTTTTTTGACAATCAGACTATTGATTTTGGGTTTGTAGCAAAAAGAGTTGAAAAGGGGGAAAGCGCCTTCTCCCCCCTTTCCCCCAATATTTTTTTGTCAAGACATAACTTTCTATATACGTATATATACTATAGTTCAAAATGTTTTGAAAAACGAGTTAATCAAGTAAAATAAAACTTAGAAATAGATTTAGGACACATACCCGTCATTCCAGTTTTTCCGGTGGTTCATGTTGGGTCCTCCTGGATTTCCACCACCACCAAAGCTGTTGCGTTGTTGGAAATTCCTGGGGCCACCTCGTGGTGGCGGTGCGCCCAGACCATCGTCGTCGAAACCGGGCCCACCTGGAGGTCCTCCCTGCCGGCGGAAGGGATTATCACAGCTGGGTCCACCGCCGTTGCCGCCATTATTATTGAATCCCCTTGGGCCATTGGGTCCCATGCCTGGGCCAAAGTTGGGTCCAGGTCCGCCTGGACCGCCAAAAGGTGGTGGCCCACCAAAGTCATCGCGTCGCGGTGGACCAAAGGGACCGCCGCCGGGTCCGCGAGGTCCAAAGTTACGCGGACCATAGTTCGGTCCAAAGTTGGGCCCAAAATTGGGGCCACTATGCCGGAAGTTGCCTGGTCCCGGCCCGAAATGCGGTCCATTGGGTCCGAAATGCGGTCCATTGGGACCGAAATGCGGTCCCGGGCCGGGGCCAAAGTTGGGTCCAAAGTTGGGGCCACGTGGTCCAAAGTTCCGGCCAGGCGGATAGAAACCGGGACCTGGACCGGGACCGGGGCCATTGTTGCCATCGAAGTCAACGAAGTTGTTGCCAGGCACTTGATTCGGTCCAAAGTTGTCAAATCGCGACGTTGGCGGTCCATCGTTGGGACCGCGTGAGTTGGGACCTGGACCCGCACCAGGTCCGCCTTGATTCATAGCCTGTCCACTATGCTCCGCCGGCTCACTGCCACTGGGACTGTGGGTGCCATGGGAATCCTGCGATTTGCCATCGTTACCGCCATTCTTCTTGCGCTGCCACTCGGTAAAGGACAATGGACGTCCATCTGCTCCAGTTTCGTGATCTGCCGACTGCTGCTGTTGCTGCTGCTGCTGCTGCTCCTGATCCTGCGCCTGATCCCTAACCTCCCGCTGCTGGCGATCGCGCTGCTCGCGCTCCTGAACATTGGCCACCGCCTGGGTGAGATTGTTGAAGAAGTTGGGATCTTTGAGCACATTGCTCAGGGTTTCGTTGGTCTTGCTGGCGGCTTGGGGGCCTGCAGGCTGACTACTACTCTCCACTGCCTGCTCGGAGCCCACATCGAAGACCGAGGACGCATTTTTGCCGTCGGTGCCATCTGCCACCAAGTCCAGACCCGGTATGCCATCGCTCTTCTTGAAGATGCTACCCATCGGCGTCTCCAACGCCGGCTGCTCATTATCCTCGTCCTCATCTTCGTCGTCGTCGTCGTCGTCCAGGGAAATGGTGAATATGGGCTCCTCCTCTTTCACCTGCTTGGCGGGCGTGGGCACAGCTGCAGCCGTACTTGTTTGTCGGCGCTTGCCGAGATTGCTGGAGATCGAAGGTGGCTGCGTTGGCGGCGCCACTGGCGGAGCGGGCACAACCACTGGGGCAACGGCAACGGGAGCGGCAACGGCAACATCGGGCGGCGGCAGGGATGGCGGCGCTATCGGGGGAGCTGGAGGAGCAACTGGCTTGGCTGACTGCTCCTGGACTGGCTTGTCCATGGCAGGCATCTCCTGTATAGCTTGCTGGGCGGTTTGGTATTGATTCTGCATTCCCTGTGGCGGCGGTCCCTTGTTGAAGCCGCGATTCTCATTCGCAAAGTGGCCAGGATGTCCGTGTTGTCTGTTGCCTTGGTGGCCAAAATTGGATACCTGTTCAGCGAAATTTGGACCACCACCGAATGTTTCCTTTGGCTCCTGCTCCTCCAAATCCTCCTCCTCCTCCTCATCCTCCTCCTGCCCCGCCTTGGCCATGCCCCCTTCTTTGGGCATAGAGTCTGTGGCCAATCCTCCAGAGCCACCAACACCACAACCAGCACCAGCAGCCATCTGCTGCTGACGACGTCGCCGCATCTGCTCCCTGCGCTCGGCAATGCGACGGCGCTGCTTCTCGAACTCCTCCTCGTAGCGGCGATACTCATCGCGATCCGGATGATTGGCGTTGGCCCGCTTCCAGTCCTCGAACTGCTGCTCCCACTGGTCGAACAGGCGATCAAAGCTGGCCTCATCCAGATCGGGAGCCTGCTGTTGGTTGCGGTTTTGTTGCTGCGGGGGTTGATTTTGAGACGACTGCTGCTGCTGTTGTTGTTGTGGCGGCTGATTGAAGTTGTTGCGCTGATTGAAATTGCCGCGATTCTGGTTGAAATTTCCTGGACCAGAATCATTGCCTGATCCTGATTCTCCTCCTCCGCCGACTCCCCTCTCATCCGAGTATCCCTGCATACCCTGGTTGCGATTGTTATCCCAGCGATTGCTCTGCCGGCGATTGTTGTTATTGAAGTTGCCATTGTTGTTGTTGCCAAAGTTGTCAGGTCCGCGGTTGGCAAAGTTATCTCTGCCTGGGTTGCCTCCTCCTGATCCACCTCCGCCAAAATTGCCTCCACCTTGATCCTGGTTATTATAACTATTGCCATAGTTGCCCTGAAAGTTGCCCGTTCGCTGGCCAAAGTTGTTGCTATTGTTGTCATTGCCATCTGGACCAAAATCGGACTGAGAGTTCTTGGTGAATGGGCTTTGGTTGCGTTGGGCAGCATTCAGATTCTGATTCTGGTTCTGGTTACCATCTCCTCCACCCATTCCTCTTTCGTCCGGTTGCCCCCAACTCTTGCGATTGTTCTGAAAGTTGTTCTGCTTATTGTTGTTGTTCCTCATTGGCGGTGGCTCCGCATCCGAATTGTTGTTCTGCCAACGATTCTGGCGGGGATTCAGCTGTGGCTGGGTACTGTTACTGTTTTGGTGCTCTTGTTGCTCATTTATGTTCGGCGGCGGTCCACTCAGCCAGCGGTTTTGATCGCTGGGCGGTGGTGGTCCGCTCATCCAGCGATTTTGGTTTTGATTCTGTTGAATCTGTTGCTGATCTCCGACAGATTGTGATTGATTTGGCGGGCCATCCCAGCGTCGATTGTTGTCGTTGTTGTTGTTGATGACCTGAGGTGGTCCATTCCAGCGATTGTTGTTATCATTCTGCGGCGGTGGACCATCCCAGCGTCCTGGTTGTTGTTGTTGCTGCCCAAAGTTATCGGGCGGCGGACCACTGGTTTCCCAGGGCGGACGACTACTTCGTTGACTGTTGTTGCCCCACTGCTGGTTGTTGTTGTCCATGTTGTTGTTGTTTTGCAGCTGCTGCTGCTGTTGCGGTGGTGGTCTCTGCAGCGAAGGTGGCGGCTGCTGGAGATTGGGAAAGCCCTGGTTGTCCGGTTGTCCGCCACTATTGTAGTTCATTTGTCCGCCATACCGATTCGATGGCGGCTGTTGTTGCTGCTGTTGCATGGGTGGCGGTCCCGACCACATGCCCTGATGCTGCTGGTTGTTGTCATTGCCCTGGCTCTGATTGGACATCTGATAGCCACTTTTGTAGGGTGGTGGCGGCGGCGGCTGGTTGTACATCTGCGGCTGGGCCATGATCTTGCCCGGTAGTGGCGCACCACCCACTGGCAGGGGATTCTGCATGGGATTCGGTGTGGTCGCCGGTGCCGGTGAGACGGCCGACATGCCCTGGTAATAGTTCTGGGCAACGGGATAGGCCTGTGGCCCGGGCACAACAACAGCGGGCACAACGGGAGCGGGTGAAACCACGGCGGCCACTGGAGCGGGCACGCCCTGTACAGCGGGATTGGTGGCCACAGCAGCGGCGGCGGCCATTTCACGCTTGTACTGCAATGGTTCAAGTTATAAGTTAATACAGGTGTATATACTAGATAGATGGATAAATAAAACCCACCTGCTCGCCGTACTGGGCATGCCATTTGGCGTACTCCGCCTGGTAGGTCTGCCACTGGTGCCAGTGGTGCTGCAGGGCGTACTGCTGCTCCGGGGTCATGGCCGCGTACTGGGCGGCCGTATACTGTTCGTAGGGGTTGCCCGCCCCTGTGGCCTGTCCACTGCTATAGGGGTTAAAAGCCATCGCCGCCGCCGCGGTGGTGGTTGTTCCAGTTGTGGCTGCCTGGGCAGCTGCCGCTTGTACGGATGTGGCTGATGGAGCGCCACCTCCTCCGCCGCCTGCAAGGGCGCCCCCATCGGACGGTGGCGGAGGGGGCGGGGCGTCGGGCAGGGGCGGAGGCACCGATGGCTGCGGCGGGGGAGCGCTCATCGGCGCCGCTACTGCAGCCGCCTGCTGCCACTGGTTCCACATCGCGGATGTCGCTTTTGCTTTCTCGCAGTGCTGCAATTGGCAATTGACAATTGGCAAATGCCTTTTCACTGAATCCGGGCGAAAAAGTCCGGTTATTTGTGTGCCCCGCTCACAAAATCAGCTCACAATCTGAACAAAATACGAGTGAAAACTTCGCCATTTTTGGCTTGAAAACTAGAGATGGCACTTGCCGCTGACAGAACGGCAGTGTGACCGTAGCGCAGGGCTGATTTAATGACACAAGTTATCGCCAAAAATATACTAGAATGTTCCATGGCATGTTTTTTAATTTTCAAAACGATTTCAATTGTTAAGCTATTTTTATTATATATGAATAGCAGCGTAAAATTGAAGTCTATTGTTAAAAATGTAATCGATTTCTAATGGAAACCCTTATTATGCTATTGATTCAAATCAAAAAACTTGCATTGTTAGCAACAACATAAATTCATTTTTTTTAAAGCTGCAAAGTTTTTAAAATACATAATCCGTTAGCTAGATTTACCTGGTGAGGCATATGTAAATAGAAAGAAAGTTAACAATTAAATTGCAGTTAAGTTTGAATGAACGATTGAAAGTCTTTCCGGAAAAAAAATATGGTTATATATGTACATTTTCACACCGTAAAATAAAAATCGTATGCTGAAAATGTTATCAATTGCAAATAAAAACCTTTGGTAAGCCATTTGTTTTCAGCAAGCAATTAAGTTACAAGTTTTCTGCAGATTTAAAATTTTTAGGAACAGATATGTTTTTAAAATTCATTTTTCATATGTACAAGGTGAGGTTTACATCAATAAAAAAATCTCTAAGACGTCAAAATTTCTCAAGAATAGCATGTAATGCTAATACTTCTTCATTTTTTTTTAATTTTAATATATATGATTGACTTAAACTTAAAAAATACCTTTGCTATTTACCATCTCCAATAGCACGTTTGTAACGGTCTGGTCACACTTTTATACCGACACGTGCAGAATTGTTTTTATGTTTTGCCTTGCTTTGGTTTTCATGTGAGAATTTACACCGCAAAATGGCCGAATCGAGTGGAAAGATCAAGTTCCTGGTGGCGGACACCACCGCCTTCATAAACGCCGTGCCCCTGAACGTGAGTTAAGACTATTTCCGCTGGGAATCACCTTGTAAATAGTAGTAAATACCGAACCAATCCCCTCCAGGAATATGCCGATCAGGTGCTCACCGTGCCGGATGTGGTGGCCGAGGTGCGCAACAAGCGCCAAATACGACGCCTCTGCGTGCTGCCCTTTGACCTGCAGGTGCGCGAACCCCGCGCCGAGAGCATCAAACACTGCGTGGAGTTCGCCAAGCGGACGGGCGACTATGCCAGTCTCTCGGGGATCGATCTGAAGGTCATCTCGCTGACATACGAACTGGAGGCGGACACCGTGGGCACCGCCCATCTGCGCACGGAGCCCGTGATGGCCCAGACCATTGCCTCCAAGGAGAAGCCGGAGGAAATGCAGGATGCCAACAACAAGAGGATGGTGGGCTGGTACATGCCCGAGGGAGAAGAGGAGGAGGAGGACTCCCAGGAGGAGGACTCCCAAGAGGAGGATTCCCAGGAGGAGGAGGGCTCCCAGGATCAGCAGGAAGCGGACCCACCCGTAGACAATGTCAAAGCAGCCATTGAAGCTCAGTTGGCTGGCAAAGAACCTCTGCCCAGCCAGGAAACTCAACCAGAGGAGGATGAGCCCAGTCAGGAGGAGCTGGACAAGCTGTTCGAGCAGCTCAAGTGCGCTCCCAGCGCAGAGGAAGAGCAAGAGCTGGCGGAGCTCCTCGTTGCCCAGCCATTGGAAGACGAAGCCGAAGAAACAGAGCCACAAGCAGCCCGGCAAAGCCAAAATCTCGAAGAGGAAGTGGGCGACGATGGCTGGATCACGCACTCCAACATCAGGAAGGCCAAGAAGGCGCTGGAGGGCAAGGTGGAGACGGACGAGGTGCCGCCGGTGGCCTGCATGACCACCGATTATGCCCTGCAGAATGTGCTCAAGCAGCTAAATCTCCATTTGGCCGCCTTGAATGGCCGGATCATCAAGCAGCTGCGCACCTACATACTGCGTTGCTATGCCTGCTACAGAACCACCAGCATCATGACCAAGGTCTTCTGTCCCAACTGTGGCAACAAGACGCTGAAAAGGGTGGCTGTTAGTCTGGACGAGAACGGGCGGCAGGTGATACACATCAATACGAGGCGACCGCTGACGCACAAGTACAAGAACCAGAGCCTGCCGCGCTTCCACGGCGGCAAGCACTCGCGCAACCCCATCCTGTTCGAGGACCAGCCCATGCCGCGCCAGATGCCGTCGCGGGTGGCCAAGACCAAGACGAACGCCCTGGACCAGGACTACACCGCCGGGTTCTCGCCCTTCGTGCTGCGCGACGTCGACTCCAAGTCGGCCATGCTGCGCTCCAAGGGCAACCTCAAGGAGTGGGCCAGGAACAACAACTTCGAGGAGGACCGCCGGCGCAAGAACTACAATCGCTTGTACAAATAGATGGTCGGGTGATATTCAGTTGGAAAGCTTTGCCAACTTCCTAATCGTAGACTTTATATAATATGTAATATATAAAAAAAACAGAAGGGATAACCCAAATGTTTGAGATAAAACATGTGGAAAACCATATAACTAAGTTGGCATTTATAAAATCTTTAAATCTTTATGGAGAAGCTTTTCAAATATTTATAAATTTTGTTTTCATCGAAATACATTTTTTTTACGTAAAGACTTAACTTTTCTTGTTTTTCTAAACTTAATTTTACTGCAAAATGTTTTAAAAACTCACATGGAATATTTATTAACAGATTTTAAATAGAGATTTTGTTATTTTTTTATTTTCCACTCTTACAAAGTCACTTTTGAGATCAACTAACTTATTCACCATGTATTCATTCAGTGAGAAGAAAGCCTTCGTTTAAGAATCCATTATTTATTTGGCCATTGCAATGCATTGTATAAATGTATAAATCACAGCTTGACGCACAGTTCGTTGCCCGGATATACGGGTAGATTGAGTTCGTATTTGCGCTGCAGGGCGGGCGGTACGAATCTGCCGCCCAAATAGTGATGTTCGCCACGGAATTGACGGGCACAGAGCTTCGGAGCAGTCAGGGAAATGAGAAGAGACGGTTCCACATCGCATTCACCCACTTTTCCCTTCTCCACGTCCCAACCGCTGGGGATGTCCACACTGCAAGAAATACATATCATAAGTACTAAATGATCAAGTTATGCGCCCCTTTCTATACCTTTCAGCTTTTGATATTTTTCATTAACATGGATTTATACGACATTTAAATGTGGTTCACATAAATGAATTTTAAATGGTGCAATTTATATTGGAAAAACCTCACGAAATGGAGATGATTTTGAAGAAAAGATAGGGATTCTTTACATTATTCCAAATAGGTTTTTCAGTAAGTAAACAGTAAGTAAAAAACTCTGGAAATTTATTTTCCTGTTTGCTTCATACTCTGAACTAAAACAAGAACTGGATACATATTAAAGAATAAACGTAAAATGGATTTTACAAAAAAAAAAAGTATTTTTCATGACAACTCACTAAAACATTTATTATATATTAGTATATTTATAATTTTAATCATTTTAATAAGGAAAATATAAATATGCCCTTTGAAATTAATTGGTTTTTAGGTGGCGCCATCTGCCGAACTGCAGGATCACTACCAAAAGCTAACTTTTAAAAATCACACAATTTACATTTATGCTAATAACTTTTGAAGTATTGGTTTGATTTGGAAGATTTTTGTGCGAGTCGATAGATGTTGATCAAATCAACACATACAAATAATAGCTGGCCTCTAGTATGGCTACCATGAACCCTGATCTTTAGAAGCACAACAATCACCTGGCAATCGGTAGTTTGGTCTGCTGCAACAGCTCCACGACGGCGGCGAAATCCGCTCGAACCGGTGGCTTGAAGCTGAATCCAAAGAGGGCGTCCAGTATGAGATCGTAGCTGCAGGATGCACTGGCCACCGACGGACACTCCGCCACACTGGGGATCTCCATCAGGCGGCACTGGTGGCTGAGGCTCTCGAAGAGCGGCTTGGGCGTGGGCTTCGGATAGTAGATGGTGGGTGTGTAGCCCATCAGGGAGAGGTGTCTGGCGGCCACCAGTCCGTCGCCTCCATTGTTGCCGGGACCACAGCAGACCAGGATCCGGGGATGCTTCACGGCGGCAAAACACTTGGCCACCGCGTGGGCACAGCTCAAGCCGGCCAGTTCCATCAACTGGTCCACACTGAACTTGTACTCCGTGAAGAGCTCCTGGTCCACGTCGATGGCCTCCTTTTGATTAAGGTACTTAAGATCTTTGGAGTCCATCTTATTGCCGGTGTAAAATCGCTTGTTTTCCCTGAGTTTTTTTGCCTTTTCTGGCCATACAAGTGGGTGGGTTATGCAGGTGATGGCTCTCAAGGACACGCCGAGTTGCCGGCAAATCAGGCTCATAGATTGCGGCTTTCGATTTGTGTCTACTTTCTTGGCTAAATTAATTTTTACAATTTCTCTCTCAGAAATAAACTTTGAAGTTTTCAAACAGCTGACGACCGAGTTGCCAGACCTCTAAAATATAGTGCTGACTATCTTTACAGCGGCTATAAACTTAAATAGATTCTTTTATGCAATAACATTTCTGTTATACTCGCAATCCAAGTTCTTAACAAACATCGATTCGTCGATGTTTCAATCGATGTTGGCATCACCATCTCTAATTTTGCTTGTTGATCTGTGATCTGATGAGGCCGATATTTTGAAAGCATCGATATTGGCATCGATGTTTCTCCACCTCCAACAGAGAAATGTTAGAAAAACGTCGAACTAACAGAAAGAGAGAAACGTTTAGAGACGGAAGAACATTGATAAGACCAAGTTGCGAAAACATCGATGCTGGCATCGATATTGGCATCGATAGTTCTCCACCTCAAATCCCCACCTCTAACTGTGTTGATCGTCGATCGAGTTTGTTGTTTTTCGTTGTCTCGTTTTTCCGCTCCGGTTCGTTGTTGTTTCGTCGGCATTTTTCGTTATCCGTCGCGTTTCTTTTCGGCGGAGTTTATTATCGGTGGTTTTCGATCTGTTTTGTTTGTTTTTTTCTGTGAGTGGCACGCATGCAAAGGCAACAAAATCCAGAAAAAAAAGGTTGCCAGTTGCAAGTTTTTTCGACGTCGACGCAGCGCAGGCGCAGCTGAACAACGGTAAATGCTTGACAAGTTTGTGCAAGTTGCGCGCGAGTTTGCAGGTGTTTGTTTTTGTTTCGACGAGCGTAACCCCGCTCCGCCCTCCCCAGCACGACTTTCAATCACAAATTAACTAATTTCGAGCAGCAATCAAACCCCAAAACAAATTACGACAAATCACAGCAAAAACATAAAAAAAGTGATTTAAATAACTCAGTTCCAAATACAATTAAATTTTACAAGCAAAAAAGACCAAAATAAACAACAAACTGTTTTCAAAAGGCAAATATGTGTTGAAATATAAATTAATATTTAATATGAGCAAATTTTGAACTACAAACAATTAAAAGTTATTTAATTACAAAAAATTGTCAAGTGAATATAAAAATAAAATGTATTTGCTTGTAGATCAAACAAAAGTGCAAAAATGCAACAATTATAAATGATTAATAAAAAAATCACAATATGTTTTAGGCTATTCTAAACGATCAAAAGTAACTTACAAAATAAATGTTGTTTGTACAAACAAAAGTGACTAAGGAGAGCATATACAAACAAAAACGACTTGTTTCTAACAACTAATTACCAAAAAAAAAAACAGATTTTATTAAAAGCCATTAAACTAAATATAATTCTTTATATGAAATTGTATAAACAAAGAAAATATATTATTAAAAAATAACACAAGTTGACAAAGTAAAACAAGTTATAAAACAACAAATAATTGCATGTGAAGTTGTTAAGAAAAACCCCTCAAGATATATTTTCGTTTATAATTTTTTTTTGGTTGTATCTGAGTGTTTTTGGTTTTTTATTTCAAGAATCAAATGGAATTGGTTTTCGCCTCGGCAAGCAATTAATTGGAATTACATTAAACTGGAAGTGAGGTAAGTTATTTTTCATGTTTAATTATGTTGCGACACGTTCGACGAGAACTTTCACTGGTTTTACATGCTCAAAAAAGCGGAAAACATTTGCGGCTGGGGGGAAATATTAACCAACATTTTGGTTACTGGGTGACAATTACTTTCGCAGTTTATTTTCGATTTGGTTCGGTATTGGGTTTCTTTTTCGCCGTTTTGGTTTGTGCAGTGTGGAAATTTCCGGATTATTATTTGTATGTTGTTACCTGCCACCCGCATACTGATAAACTCCCTTTCCCACCCTCACACTGCAAGAAATAAGGGTCCATTCTGTTTCATTGCAGCGTAAATCGGAGAACTGTAACACACATTTTAGTTTAAAAATCATTACATAGCGAGTAAACTGGTAATCGATCTCCTCACAGCAAAATGTAAACGATATAATAAAAAAAGTTTTCTAAAAGTAGTTTCAACACTTTTGTTTATTTAAAAAAATTCGTGTAATATTATTTGTTGCATTTAATATATATGTATATAATGTAAAAAAAACTGAGAATGGAACACACAAAACAATTTTTAATAATTAGCTCAGAATAACACAACAAATTATATTATCCACTTAAAATTCACTTTTATTGCACTTTGCGGGGTGACATATAAACCTACATATGTTCATATTTTGTTTTAAAATTATGGAAATGGCTCATAAATGCATGGGAATTTCGATGCATTTCTTTCCCATTTCCTCCCCTCTTCCTCTGCTGATGCAAATTTTCCGGGTCGTTGCAGAAGGTTTTTCCCCTCGTTTCCTTCCTTTCCCAAAAGGCGAACAGGTAAGCAAAGGTGAGAGGTGAAAAAAGGGACACCAGGTAAACGTAAACGCGATCGCAGAGAAGCAGGGAAAAGCAGCAGCTGCTCTGCTTCAACCATCAACCGTCTACCTTTTGCCTTTTGTTTGGCTCGCTTTTCCCTCCAATGCTTCTTCTTACCGGCTTCCTGCCAACTGGCACAGTGGGTTGAATCGCTGAAATTTACTGCAAAATTATCTATCTACGTTGAATGTATTAAAAAAGAAATAATTTTAAACAAATGCAGCACATTTACCATTTATAGGTTCAGTTTTCAAGCAAATCAAAGCAAAACAAAAAATATTTTATATACAAAATTTGTATTGAGTGGAGTTTTGGCTGTTTTGAAACCTATTTTGGTAGCTTATTTGGCTTACTGATTTAAAGACATCATCATATTTAATATGTTTTTATTGCAACCTACTTAGCCTATTTTTTTGACCCACTGTTCCATTTTGGTGGTGCTGATTACCTGGTTCGCGCTTCTTCTTCTACTTTTTCTGCCGCCGTGATTTGCTGTCCGTCGTATTGTTTTAGCTATTGTTGTTTATTTTTTCTCTTATATTTTTCCACTTCTTTCGCAGTTGGCTTTTATTGCTAAAATGTGTCTCGACAGGCGGTTTTTCTGTTTTTTTTTTTTGTATTTTCTATATATACCTACTTTTTTTTTTGCATTTATTGTATCTGCTGTTTAGTGCACTTTGTGGGGCTTCTCTTTGGCTTATAAAAGATAAAGCTGAAACGGATAAAAAGAGAAGAAGAATTAAGCTGCAGTTGGCCTTCAACCAAACTTTGACTTTAACTTTGTCGTAAGTCGAAAATGCATTTCAATGTGTTGAATTGTCCGGTTTTCAGATGTTTTTATTGTGCCAAAGCTAATTGAAAAGCTTCTTATTTACACTTAAAAAAATAGGGTTGCTTCAAACAAATTTAATTATAAAAATCAATAGTACACTAAAATATTCTTCATTAAAAGAATTTCAATCTGAAAAAACGTAATTTATAGTGCCAATCAAAATACATACTTATTCTCTGTGTGACACTTGCAGAAGAAGTGAAAGAGACGGCGAGTTAGTGTGAAAGAAAGAGGCAGCAGCAGGCTTATCGCATTCACATGAGCTGGGGAAATGGAAATGAGAACTGAAAGTAAAATTGATAAGTTTAAATGGGTGACAAGTTGAATGGGTTACAAAACTAAGCTAAGTCGAACGAAAGAGAAAGAGTATGGCAGTAGAAAGAGAGGGAACAAATGTGAGGTCAAAGCTTAGTCATTCACTTGTTGACATTCTCTTTTTGCCGTCTCTTTCAATGGGGAGACATAAATATTTAGAGCTTGTCTATGCATTTTCTTTTTCTTTTTTTTAACACCCTTAAATATAAGAGGTATATAGAATTTAGCCGAATTTAACAATTACTTGAGAAAATCATATAAAATACTTGATATTTTGATACTATTTTTTACGTTTAACTAAAATATTTTTTGAACTTAACTATGCCTTCAGAAATTTATAAAATTAAGAAGCCTATCAGAATTTATGTTGCTTTTTAATCATGTGGAGTAAAAATATTTATAACACATTTTAGCTGATGAGTATTGATGGGTATCAGATAGTCGACTCCATGATAGGCTCTTGCTTCTGCTGTTGAACCTTTGACCTTGATTGCATATCGGAGTTGTTGCCGTCGAGTGATTCAATCGTTTGTTCGACAATCGCGATCGCGACTGGCGCCTATCAAAGTTTCTACCCCCATGTAATGCCATTTGTGTGCTCTTTTTTGTGCCACGATTGTGTTTCAGAGGCCACTGATAAGTTTCTATTTTAATAAAAACAATCAAAAGAAGCAGCAGCAGCAGGAATATTCTAAAACATCAGGTTTTACGAACGCAGACCGGGGGCAATCCCCATTGGGATTAAGTCGGCTTATCTTTTATTGTTCCGAAGCGCAGCTTAGCGGCAGGTAGGCACTCAGAACAAGCATTTGAAGGTACAGATATAAAACACAAAAATACAAAACACGAAACTCGAAAATGTTTGCTCGCCGGACACCAAACAGTATTCAGCAAATTCATTGGGGAGTGCTAGAGGAGGAGCACAGGTTACTAGGCTGGTCAAAAAACATAACACTATATATATATTTAGAACAACACACTGCCACAAATTTTATTGCTTAAGTTTTGTTGCTATAATTTTAAACTAAATGTAAATATCTTATAAAAATTATAGATATGTTTTAAAAGGCACTACAAATAGTTTTGTAAAACTTGTTAAACATTTGAAACTGTTGTATTAATATTGGTTTTAAGATTGGAAGTTTTATTTGTTTATTACTTATCAAATAAAGATTATTTGGGTTACGTATTTATTTGACAAGTTATTTCTTATCTGTTATCTTATAACAACTAATTATAAATATTTATTTTTATACTTTCCAAAGATAACAGTAGTAAAGACGATACCAGTGAGTCCCAAGGGTAGGAAATTATTTTGAATAGTCATTTTGCAATGAAAATAAAAAGTGGGAAGCACTATCTTTTCAAAAACAAAAAAAATCCATTGGCAGAAGTACTACAAAAATTCCGAACTATTTAAAGAGAAACAAAGTCAAAACTGAATTTTTGGTCCTTCAACAACTGTAACAATATACTCAAACACAAAAAAAAGGGGAATACTATATTAAAAGGGGAAACCCAGAAAATAAATAGAGATAGAAAATGTACAGAACTAAAAGCCGGATGGATTAAATTGGGATTTATGCCCAAACGCACTCGTGGCATATGTAATGTTCCCCTCTTCCAATTTTGGTTGTGTTTTATTTTTTTTTTCTTGGATCCCAAGAACCCCCTCTTCTTGTATCACCTCACCTGTTCCCCATTTATTTTTTCTGCTGTCGAGGGCGGGCAGATAAAAATGTTGAAACAATAACCAAGGTAATTCCCAGGAGGCATTGCCAGGATGCCAGGATGCCAGTATGCCAGGATATAACTGCCAACTTCTGTGCCGGGCTTTTCTGCCCGAGATTTGGAGCATTTGCAAGTATTTTTTGGGGGCGTTTAATTTTTTTGTTTTTTGTTATTTCTTGTTTTGTCGAGCTGGACTGGGGAGTTTGTCGTAAGCAAAGTGTTGTACATTTTCTGCCAGCTAGCTAGCTACCCATATGGAAATTGCACTTCCTGGGAAAACCGGGGCGCCAGAATGGTTGCGCATATGCACTTTTTGTGTAAGTCAGCAAATTGACTCAGCTTTCCGCACATTTTGCTGCAATGTGAGTTGGTTGGTTAGGGAACCCTTGGGTTTGGGGAAAAAATGGTAAAAGATGTTGGAAGAGATTTGTCGAATAAAACACAGAAAAACAGTAGGAGGAAAAGCCAGAGTGGAATGCTTTAAGAGATTTTCCCCACTTAAGATGTATTTCATTTGCCGAAACGATAATTCGAGAAATAATTCTTGGGGATAAATCAAGGAAGCAGAGATAAATTCAAGGACACAACCTGAATGTTATTCTTAAGGAAAACATTTAACGATTGGCATTAATTCATAGCCATTAATCGACGGCATAATAAAAAAGTGCGTTCAATTAAATGATGTACTGAAGAATATTTCGTCTTAAATATTGTAAATAAATAAAGAAAATATTTAAAATTCAATGATTTTTCTTAAATTATGTAAGCTAACCCTTAATCCTCCGCAGCTTGCAGAAACCTCCATTAATCGAAATAATTAGTTATTATTCCCCCCATTTTTTTTTCAATATCGAGTGTGTGTTATGAATTACTTTGACCACTTGCAATAATGATATGAAAAACAATTTTATAGCTGTTGTGGATGTTTGCATTTTCTCTTTTCTGCTGCTACCAAATTGGAATTCCAATTAAATGTGCCTTGGACTGGGAAAATTGCATTAAAATCCCCGCGACATGATTCAATCAAACTGGGGAAAAAATGAATTGTTGCGGAAAGCCAGCAACAAAGTCAACAACAATAACGTTTAATATGATATATGGCAAATATAAACTTGTGTGTGGAAATGAATGAAAATTGCATAATGTGCGAGGAAATAATTAATCCAAAGGGGTATGGATTGGTGGGCTTGGAAAGTGAGAAGTCCCTGGGAATACGTTTCAAAAAAAACAAGAAGGAAAGCAAACTTCGGCAAGCCGAAGTTCATATACCCTTGCAGCTATTGCATTAATTAAATACTTTTGAAAACATTTAAATTATGATTTACTTGAGTATGTGCTGAAAAACATTGAAACTATGATGACTTGCAGCTCAATTATTAGATAGTTATTTTATATATTTTTATTATTTCTATGGGAGCTATATGCTATAGACGTCCGATTTTGATAAAATTTATACCATAATTCTGAAATAATTAAACATTGCTATATGTCGAAGAACTAAACAAAAAATTAAAAAACAGAAAAGTTATAATTTTTTTTCATTTATTTTTCCGATTGTTCCTATGGGAGCTATATGCTATAGTCGTCCGATTTTGATGAAGTTAAAACCGTATTTCTGAAATATTAAACCATTACTATATCTCGAAGAACTAAACAAAAAATTAAAAAACAGCAAAGTTATAATTTTTTTTCATTTATTTTTCCGATTGTTCCTATGGGAGCTATATGCTATAGTCGTCCGATCCGGCTCGTTCTGACTTATATACTACCTGCAATAGAAAGACAACTTTTGGGAAAGTTTCATGCAGATAGCTTTAAAACTGAGATACTAGTTTGCATATAAACGGACGGACAGACGGACGGACAGACGGACATGGCTAGATCGACTCTACTAGTGATGCTGATCAAGAATATATATACTTTATAGGGTCGGAAACGTCTCCTTCACTGCGTTGCAAACTTCTGACTGAAATTATAATACCCTCTGCAAGGGTATAAAAATGCACATACGGTACTTCAAAGGCCTTGTTACCCCCCCTTTTAACCCACCAATTAACCCTATCAATTGATATTGAGCCCACACAACGAAGCTCAGGCAATCATCGGTTGCATTTTGTAGCCCACAAATTAACATGTTTTATTTTTTTTTTTTTCTTTTATTTTTGCTGCCAACGCAGTTAGCAGTTACCTGTTTCAAAAAGGAGTGGGCCTTGAAAACGAGGTGAAGTTCAGGTGAGAATTATGAATGAAGTTGCAGAGAGATGGATTGTTTACTATTAATAAATCAGTCACCATTAAAATAGCAAAAATATTCCGAAATCCGAATGCCTAGTGAAATTTTATAGAAATCCCTGTTTGTTAAATTTGCTTAAAATTCAAATGCCATTCAATACTCTTAAACTTGTCCTTAAATTATTTTGCAAAAAAGGGTTTAAAAATATTCCATGAAAACACGAAATTCCTTGAGTTACGCGAACGCAGTTGGCGCTGTGTATATTCTCGATTTTCACGGCTTCGCAGGAGTTTGTGTAAAATGGTAACTACCACCGATGGCCCTAGTAGACAGCAAGGACTGCAGTCCCCCCGAAAAGCAATTCAGCCGACGATGAGGCCCAATATGAACATATTTTTAGTTTCAATAAAGTTTTCTTTTTCCAAACAAACAGAATGTTTGTTCAAAAGAAATGAAACAACCGCAAAATGTGGAAGACCGGGTCTCCAAACTCCGACATCCAACTGTAATTGAAGTTGAAACAGTTGAGCCAGTAAATTGTGTGCTATATAACATGACAACAGCCACAACAAAATTGCAAAAAATGGGGGAAATATGCAATTGCATGAAGTGCCGCTGTGGAAAATGGTTAAGGAGGGATTTGCAAAGAAGGGGTTAAGTGGTCAATGCACAGAGATAAATTGAGGAACTCACTAGGATAACTAGCATATATATTTTCATAGTTTATTGTGCCTACCTTTAATGGATATCTATCTTAAATCAATGTTATTTTTATTATCTATTTTCAAAAATATATTGTTATTTATTTTATAATAGTAAATTGAATTTAAGTTAAGATTACATAAGCTTTAAAAAAATGTTTTTTTTGTTAATGAATTTTGTTCTATTCTATTCTATAATAACTCTTAGTACAGTAAAATCGCAATTACAATTTAGTTTTCTAACAGGGATGCAATTTAAGTGTCATATCATTGGAACCATTCCGTTTTTTCTCTGTGTAAATGTGACATGTGCATTGTTTCACTTACTCGTCTCCACTGCTGCTTTGTCTCGTGTCAAGGGCAGAACAAATAGGAGAATATCCAGTCCAGCCCTTTCCCTCTTGCGAGATGTCCAACAGCCGATGGCAAATGTCAATCTGCAGACAAGTGTAGGTCAATGCAAATTATGAGGATCGAGTGCAGTGGCTGCACAAGCGAAATCCAAGACAGCTGACAGACAGTTGGGGCAAAAGGATAATGTTCGGGGTAGAGTGTGTGACAAACACGACACATTTTCAGTAGGCCACCACTTAGTCGGATGAGTTAAAGGGAAAAGTATTAAATTAAATGTCAACTGGATATCGACTAAGCTTGCTATATATATAGATATTATATGATACATTCAATATTATTTAGTCAGTAAATTTATAGGATTATACATAGAACTATTTAGCCTAAATTAACAAAAATTCAAAATGATTTGTGCTCGAAAAGCCCTAAGATTCTAAGGAATACAAAGTAAGTTACTGTCTTAGAGCAACTTCCAGCTGAAAAAAGATTTACTACCCAACTGGTGACCCTCAGTGACAGAAATCTTCCATTTGGAAATTGCTCAACCAGGCAGCCAAACCACCTCCTCCTAGTTGTTTATTTAATTTAACATTTGCAATGTTGCAATTGTTTGTCGTCTGGTTTTTGGAGATTTAACAATGCAAACGAACCGATAAGCAAAAAAAAAGAAAAATACGACTGAGAAACACAAAACCCACAAGCCGAAACCGAAAACAGAGAAAAAAAAAGCAGAAGCACCGAGTACCATAAAATGTACGGTTCAATTCCATTTATCATTTACGCATGATAAGCCCGATAAGCATTCACTTTCTGCCTGCCACTCCCCCTTTTCCCTATTCCCCGCCCCCCATTTCCCTTGATAAGCTTCGCATTTGTATCTGAATATCTGCTTATTGTCATCTAAGAGAATTCGAAATGCGTGAGCAGGCAAATCGCTGGACCTCAACAACTGCAAGTATTGAATTTGCTTTGCGCAAAAGTTGCTTTTGGCCAATGGAAAAGTTTCGTGAATACAGTACAAATTTGTTTCATTTTCTTTGCCTTTCCCGTCTGGCTTGAGAAGTTTTTCGTATTTTCTCGGTCAAGCAACTAAAACAAGAGTAGGCTAAATAGCCTTAAGCATTTGCCTTATCCAGATTTGATTAATTATCGCCTGTTACATTCTCTTGTTTAATTGCATTTTTTCTATCAGTATTAATCGACTTGGAACCTAATTTAATCAGTATAATTGCGTATCTGTAACTCATTTGATTATTAATATATCGATATAATCGCTTTGCTGCCTATCGATTATAATCGGATGTGGCTCAAAATCATTTATTATTATATATAAATTATTGCGTGTCTGGTGACTAAATTGATTTTTGAGCTTTGCTTATCGATTTGTTATACCTGAAATACTATCACAACACACTTGGTTATCGCTTATATCACTTATTTATTGTTCCTGTAATCCAAAACACCATTGAACAATTTTAATTGATAAAAAAGATTTGTGAAAATCAAGTTTTTATCTGATTGATTACATAATCGTTTACATTGATTGTGTCTTGTTATCATTTATCATATCAACTTAATGGCCGATTATCTGTTTGATGATGCATTTCATAAGTGGTTAATAAATAATTGCTTGTTTTTATACAAACTTTTTTGGCTTGCTTGTTCGTTAAACGTTTCCACACAATTTCCTGATGAATTTTAAAACATTTTTCCATCAGGATTTTCTAATTTTTTTTAGCCACTTTTTTCTGCTGCATTCGACCGAAAGAAATCACCTTGATTTTGTGGGCTAGTTAGGTTTGTTTTGGCTGAGATGATATATAGGGTTGGGTTCACTTTCGATTTCCCCCCTACCCATCCCCCATTTAACCCCTTTTCGCCCCTGGGGGCTACAAAAGAGATAAAGTTTTGGCCCTACGAATTGTGTTTGCTATTGTTGTTGCCCTATCTGTCTCGCTTCAGGTGTTTGTTTTGCAATGTACCCATGTGTACCTATGTATTTGAATGTATATATAACTTGATCCATGTATATATGTGCGTGCTGCCGTTGTTGCTGCTCGTTCGTTGCTCGTTACGCTTCAGTTTGGAAAATCACGCTTTATTGCATTTCAAAACCGATTTGCTTTGGCCCATGACCGGTTACAACAAAAAATTCCCACAGAGCGCAAACCAAAGCAAAAAAAACAATATCTGTGGGAGATTGTCTTCCATTTTTGCATATCATCTTTGTTTTATTTTATTCATCTTATTTATCACAACTTGTGACTGATTAAAATAAATATAAAATGAAAATATAATTAAAATTGAAGCACTGAAAATCATAAAGAATTGAAAACAAGAAATAAAACATTGTTAAGTTTCAAGGATCAGCGGTTAAATATGTAGGTATTTTTAAATTCATTGTTTTTTAATTGATGAGTATATCGGCTTTGTTTTTCTCCGTGTAGATGCACTGCTTACAACGATAATTTAAATGCATTTGCAAGTCGCACCCTTATAAAACTCAAATTTCCAGCTGAGTCTGTGAGCATTAAAAATAAACTATCAAAATCAATTTACTTCGCCAAATGCGTAAAAATCATCAACTTTCCATAATTACTTTAATAGCCAGCGAATCGGAGTTGCTCTCTTTTTTTCAGCTTTTTGCTAAACAATTAAAAGACCATTTGGCAAAGGGAGGGCAGCG